>NC_092337.1:149512500-149822500 GCF_046630445.1 Rutidosis leptorrhynchoides
GATTTAATTGGAAAAATGAGCAAGAAATTGCTTTCCAATTATTAAAAGAGAAGTTGTGTCAAGCTCCGGTCTTGGTGTTGCCGGAAGGTGTAGATGATATGACGGTTTATTGTAATGCCTCTTTAAATGGGCTCGGGTGTATTCTAATGCAACGAGGTAAAGTCATCGCTTACGCCTCTTGCCAATTAAAGGAACATGAAAAGAGATACCCGACTCATGATCTCGAATTAGCGGCGTTGGTCCATGCTTTAAAAATTTGACGCCACTACTTGTATGATGTCAAGTGTACGATTTATTCGGATCACGAGAGTTTGAAACATCTTTTTGATCAACGGGATTTGAATTATCGTCAACGTAGATGGATGGATGTGGTGAAGAATTATGATTGTGAGATACTTTACCATCCGGGCAAGGCGAATGTAGTCGCGGATGCGTTAAGTCGAAAGAGTCAACATCCGGTGATACGTTTAGGATTGTTGCGCATGACAATTACTAACGACTTTCTCGAAAAGCTCGGTGAGATTCAAATTGAAGCCTTTGTCCATAATAAACGTGAAGAACGGATCGTGGGGCAAACGGAGTTCATTACGTTGGGCCCTCAAGGTTTGCTGTCCTTTCAAGGAAGAGTGTGGATACCAAGGATAGGGGAATTCCGAAAGGTGCTTCTTGACGAAGCGCACAAGTCTAAGTATTCCATTCATCCGGGTGTGACGAAAATGTACCTTGATTTAAGGAAAGATTATTGGTGGCCGGGCATGAAACGCGACGTTGTTAAGTATGTTGAGCAATGCGTCACGTGTTTGCAAGTTAAAGCCGAACACCAAAAGCCGTACGGTAAGTTGCAACCGCTAGAAATTCCGATGTGGAAGTGGAAGCATATTACCATGAATATTATTACCAAGTTGCCAAAGACGGCAAGGACCCAATTTGATACTATTTGGGTTATTGTTGATAGATTGACGAAGAGTGCATTGTTTCTTCCTATCAAAGAAGCAATTACGTTGGAGGCACTTGTGAAGATGTTCATTAAAGAAGTGATATCGAGACATGGCGTTCCCGTGTCTATTGTTTCGGATCGGGACACGTGTTTTACTTCTCGATTTTGGAAAAAGTTTCATGAAGATATGGGAACGAGAGTGAATATGAGTACGGCGTATCATCCTCAAACGGACGGTCAGACCGAACGTACGAATCAAACATTGGAGGATATGTTGCGAGCGTGTATTATTGATTTCGATGGTAGTTGGGATGAACACTTGCCTTTGGTGGAATTCTCGTACAATAATAGTTTTCACTCTAGTATTGGAATACCACCATATGAGATGTTATATGGTAGAAGGTGTCGAACCCCGATTTGTTGGGGCGAAGTGGGTCAAAGGGAAGTCGGGAGCACCGACTTTGTATTGGAGACGAATAGTAAAATCGAAATGATTCGGGCTCGTTTAAAAGCGGCGCAAGATAGACAAAAGTCTTATGTCGATAAACGTAGACGACCGATCGAGTTTCAAGAAGGTGACATGGTAATGCTTAAGGTTTCACCGTGGAAGGGTATTATTCGGTTTCGAAAACGAGGAAAGTTAGCTCCTCGGTTTATTGGGCCATTTAAGATTTTGGCTCGTGTTGGTGAAGTTGCGTATCGGTTGGAATTACCCGAAGAGCTTGCGGAGATCCATAATACATTTCATGTTTCCCATCTCCGTAAGTGTCTTGCGGATGATTCGTCATGGATGCCACTAGATGAGATCGAGTTGAACAACAAGTTAGAGTATGTTGAAGAGCCGATTGCTATACTTGATGAAAAGGTGAAGATGTTGCGTAACAAAGATGTGAGGACTTTTAAGGTCCAATGGCGTCGTAGTAAAGGTTCCGAGTTTACATGGGAACCCGAAGAATTTGTGTTGGTTTATCTTCCTGCGTGTCATGCGGCGTGGATTGCGAGGACGCAATCCGGTTCAAGTGGGGGAGAGTTGTAACATCCTGTTTTCCCATTTAGTTGGGACGCCGTCCAAAATCTTGGGACGCCGTCCAACATTGAAGGACTGGACGCCATCCAGATTATGGGACGCCGTCCAGATGAACTGACGGGCAGCTGTTTGGTTTTTAGATATTTTAGAAGGGTATTTTGGTATTTTCACAATGGAACGAGTTTGGGGCCATTAGATCAGTTTTGGAGTGTGTCATTACTCCACTTTCAACAACCTCAACCCTACCACTTCAAGTTTAGAGAGAGAGAGATTTCTAGTGTGAGAAAACTCAAGCAAAGGAAGAAGAAGCTAGTTTCGGGTCTTACCTCGAGTAGTAAAGTTGTTCATCTAGTCGCTAGCTACGTGGTGATAGTAGTGGTAAGTCCTAATCTTCATTTTCTTACTTAATTAGTGTTAAGGGGTTAGGGTTTGGGTTAATGTTGAACATAAAACCCATAATTGGTGCTTTTGGGGGTTTGTGGGTAAGATTGAGTCATGAGGACTCAAGAACAACCAACCTAGGGTTTCAAAGTAAGAAATGGTGTTAATGAGTCTAATGGTTAGTTAATCACTAGCTCACTTGTGTTGTTAGTAAAATGTGTTTCTAGGGTTCATGGTTGACTTGAAATGGGTCAAATGGATAGGGTTGACCTAGCGAGATTAATTGGGTATGAAACACCCTAGATATGTGTTGATGGAAGTCTTAGAGCCTAAATCACTAGCTTCTAGTGATTTATGGTGAGTCTTGACCTCTATTATATGATTCTAGTGCAAATGGGTCATAAGTACCCCTTTGGGTCATAAATACACTAGTGAGGCTAGATGGTGGTTAGCCCAACTTGTTATGTGAATTAATTGGGAATTAATTGTGCTAGGTGACTCGCCTTGAAGGTTACACGTTTTTATTGAAAATCTCGCCAAGTCGACAAGGTGAGTGGAATGATTATACATGTGTGTATATAATGTATCTATTTGTAGGGCGGGGAAGGGGCCGGGGTATATGTTGTCTATACCCCCAAGAGTTAGTGATATATTTTGTTGTACACTAACGATGGATATTTCGTTGTCCAAATCGCTCAAGAGTTAGTGATATATTTCGTTGTACACTAACGATTGCTTGAACGGATATTTCGTTGTCCATGTCGCCTAGGGGTTAGTGATATATTTCGTTGTACACTAACGGTTGTTATGAACACCTATGGAAAATTCGAAGTACCATTCCCATGTATTATTGGTTAACCATAATTACGCGTTGTAGTGTAGTATATTATATTATTCGGGTTATATATATGCTATTGTTGTGCTAGCTCGTGATCTTGAAGGGTTTAAAGTTATACTTGCGATGGTATGCTTTGTAAATTGCTAGCGTGTATGAGGTATTCGTGTAAGTGTATGCAAGTAGGTATATTATATATGTATGTGTATAATTATTGCATTCACTAAGCGTTAGCTTACCCCCTCGTTGTTCACCTTTTTAGGATCCGGCTTGGATAAGGGCAAAAGTATTCGCACGGATTAGTGGCTTTCGGGGGTTTTAGCTTTTTGGAAGTTCGACCAAGATTTAGGTAGTTTAACCCCAAACACCATGCTCTAGTGATGTTTGGCAATTAAACTTTTTGTGGTCGAAACTCGTATTTCGTACTTAATGGTATTTTGAGCATATGTGGGCCCCGCGATGTAAAACTAGTTTTTATTGTGGAAATCCATTAGTTTTACTTATATTGTTATGTTGTGATAAATTGCTTCGTTGGAAAGTTTCGGGAAGCGGGTTTTTCGTTCACGTGTAAAAGAAAACTAATCAGTCTCCGTTAGTACAATTGGACGCCGTCCTAAAGTGTTGGACGCCGTCCAAGTCTTCAGTACTGGACGCCGTCCAGGAATCTGGACGCCGTCCAGATGTATAGGTTCAAAAAAAAAAAAATTGGGTCGTGTTTTTGGTATAACGAGGGTTGGGTCGTTACAACACTTGATCAGTGTATACCATCATAGGGTAAAGGAAGTCGTGTAGCGCTTAGCTATCTGCGAGTTAAAGCTTTATATTCAAGTGCACATAACAGATGTATAATTTTTACTGCTTTGAACGAAATCTCATGGTCTAACAAACATTTGAAACTAGACATGGTATTGTCTGCAAACATTTGAAACTGGACACAATGTGTCTACAAACTTTTGATACGAAACATTTGCGGTCTATTACCGATAAATGTTTACTGATTTTTGAATACTGATTTCGAATACCGATTATTGATAAACGATTCTGACAACTGATTTTCGATAAACAATTTCTGGAAACTGTTTTCTAAAACATACGATAAACTATTTACTTAAACATGTAGATTCACTCAGCTTTATGTTGACCCGTTATGCATGTTTAACCTCAGGTATTAATTGCTTCCGCTGTAGAACTTTGCTGTTACGTAGAAGTCAAGCCATGCACTGGGACCAGAGTTAACATCACTGTTAATGAATTTTGCCGGGGTGTTACAATTTCAAACCTTGATGTTATTATTGGAGCCCATTGCACTTGATGGCGATATAGATGATGAAATCCAATGGATGCATTCGATTGATAAGTGTTATACGGTAGCTGAAAGGGGTGCGGATAATGTTATTTTCAAATGTGAACCTTGATTTCGATTGGATAAAAGTGGTGTGGAACAAACTCGTCCAGTCAAAGATGGATATTTTTCATTGGTTAGCCATTCAAGGTGTCATCCCAGTTAAAGAAGTGTTAAGCTATAGACGGTGTTTAAGAGATGGGTCGGACAATAAATGTGTTTCGTGTGCGGATCATGTAGAATCGATCAACACCTACTATTACATTGTTCGTGGACGGATGATATTTGGAGGGGGTTATTTGAGTGGTGGAACATTTATTGGGTTATGCCCTCAACCATAGTAAAATTTTTGCATGATTGGAACAATGGTATGGGCATCAACGCATCGAAATATTGGAGGTTAATTGGACCAGTGACATTATAGCTAATATGGAACGCGGGAAATGAGTTTTTGTTTGATGGGAATTATAGATGTTGAGCCAGATTTATCACGCACATAAAGTAGAAGGTGTTTCAATGGCTAGTCAACGCAAAGGTGTGCGAGAATTTCCAATTACACGTGTGGATGGAACAACCGTCGATTCTGATGCAGTAAAGAACAGAGAGTTTGTTCTTGTTTATGTTTATGTAAAAACACTACGGCCTATTTATTTGAACTTTGATGGTGCTGTAGACTTTTGCCTTAGTTTGGTAAGTTTGTAGGTCATATGCTTATGGACAAATCCCACTGTAGTCCAACATATGCTCCTGATGTAATCTTCAATTTTCACTACTTTTAGAGTGAGGTCTACGCGCTTCGCTGCTAGCGTTCGAAAATTTGTTAACGTATCCATGTATCAACAGTGCATACTCCTATATAAACATGAAATCATACGTAAGTAACATCCATGTCAAAAAAAAAAAATAATAACAGCTAGAAAATGTAAAAGTTGATATGTGTAAAATAAAACTAAAAGATATTACCTCCCAAGATTAATAGAACTCGAAGAAGCGCCGGTAGAGCTGCCAACATCCACCATATTTCCAATAAAACAACCACCTAATACAACACACCAAAAATTTATCCCAATATCACCACCAACTACGTTAGTGTAAACATTCAAATAAAGTAAATCCGACTTTGGCAAGCTTTGCATTTTCAGGAATCACTGTCCAAATAAACCAACTAAATTAATCGGATTTTATAAATAAGAATATATAGTTAGTAGGTGTCCATCAACAAAAGGAAAGCCTTATATGTGTTTCTAGAAATATCTCTTTGAAGTCCTGATATAGCCTCGACCATTAATTGAACAATCTCAGAATCTTCACAAAAACTTTTATAACAATGACCCGATACTAAATCACTACATACTAATAGTAGTTCATATTTATTCACTTTGCAAGTTTACTACAACAGAAGGTGCAAAGGCATAGTAAATACTGGTAGCTCGAACTTCTAAAGCAATTACAGTTACAAATAAACATATAAACATGAAGGTAACTACGATATTTTTTTTGTCGTTTTTTTTTTATTTTTATTTTTATTTTTGTATGTCATCACCATTTCACCATATATTTAATTTAACTTCACATTTTAGAACATCTTTCAATCAAATAATTCTTAAAGATTAAATACAGATCATGACAGACAACCCTCCTGAGCAACAAAGTTACTAAGAAGACACCCATCATAGACAACCCATTTGGTCCTTATTCTCCAGAAATTATTCATCGAATTAAGTTTGTGACATTAAAAATGAATACTACAATGATAACTAAAGATAAATCTCCAATGCTAAATGCGCCAACATTTCTACAGCAGCAGCAGCATGCTTATCACTACAGAATACGACACGGTTGTTTAACAATCCTTTCTTGAATGAGGTTACTATAGAAGCACAGACCAAAGACTTTTTATTTTGATTGCTACATAAAATAAGTAGCTCATTCTAATTGCAAGTTTATCGATGGAAATTAATATACAGTTGAATTATGTTCATCACCATTAATAATTTCGGCAACAGCGCATCAAAGTTCACTCAGTCCTCCCCCAGAATTAACTTATGGTCTCTGCAGTACTTCCCTAGTGGCTACCAGTAAAGTATACATACATTTTGAATTCAAACTACGTACAATTGCGCAAGTACTTAAATATACACTATCAAGCCTAACTTTAGCTCCTGATCAACATTCAAAATTTATCAGATGCAAAAACAAAAAATAATTATAATAATTATAATAAATGAGAAAATTTAAGCATAGTTAGTACAACCCTCCTATCATCATGTAAACAATGGAGTAGCCACCCATCTTTGTTTGTCTTGCATAAATAAATATATAAAGTAAATAATCAAATTGAAACCTCATGTCGTTTCATATGGGTTCGCCGCAGGCGTAAAACCATCACTACCACCGCCGCAGTAAAACCACCACAACAAAAGACTTTCTAGCGAACGACTAAAAAGCGGAGCTCGTTTTGAACGACTGCTAGTAGAAACGGATACCATTTTTAGGGTTTTAAAAACAAACAGCAAACACCAAGTTTTTCAGATTCAAACCCTAACCTTCCTAATATCTTCAATCGCCAAGTTTAAAATCACCAACTAAAGAAGGAGAATCACATGAAAAGAACCATAACCTGTAACAGGTCGTCGAAACTACGAAGAATAGCCGTAGGGTTGCGCTACGGTTTTTTTAGTGGCGGCTACATCGACTAATACGGTCGGAATATACCGTAGTTAACCTTCAAAAGGGGTTGGTGATTGTTGAGTTTTCTGGAGAGGGATAGAGTTGGTGGTCTATTTGGAAAAGGGGGAGAGACGGATTTAGATTGGGGACGGAAAAGGAAAACGTGAGGAAGGTGTGTGGATTTAAAAAAGACACGTGACACCATTTAAACGGGTATTAAACCGAAAACGACATTAGCTGGGAAAAATTTAAAACAAAAACGACATCCAGAAGCTTTTGTTGATACTCCCTCCCTCCGTTCCAGATTAATTGTCCCCAGAGAAAAATCACACAGTTTAAGAAAAAGTGACTATCACAAATACCTTTTCTGTACTTTTTCTTTACTTTACAGTTTTACCCTCAATCAATTAATTAGAAAACCTCTTTCTTTTGTAATTTAATTAATTGATTATGGACAATATGGTAAAGTTGACTAAATTTATTTTCCATATTTAGTGGACAATTAATCTGGGACAAGCTGAAATGAAATAGTGGACGATTAATGTGGAACAGAGAGAGTACATAATAGTATAATTCTTTTTTTGCCTAAACAAATTAAAAAATAAAAGGGAGTTTTTGCTGATGTCATGGTTTACTTTCAATAATTGTAACATGTGGTTTAAACGGTCTTAACATATTATACTAATGATGTCATTCTAATTAGCTTTTCCCTTTTAATACTACATAAAGAATTAAAATTTAAAATAATAACTCCAGATTAACAAAAGAAGCTTACACAATACGATTTCATGCACTTATCGCGTTCTTGATTTTTATTGAAATTTTGTTTTTCACGCCTCTTAATCTATTTCTCCACAATCCAAATTGAAAAATTATATTGTACACAATAGTCTCTCACTGGATTAATTATCGATTCGTCTTTCAAATTCTCTAGGAAAAATTGTTTTAAAATGCAATGAACTTTCACCAAATTTCTATTGTATGCATCCAACTTTCAGATCTCCGATTATATGATTCAACTATCTATTGTATGTATCGAGTAACTTGTAGAGAAGGTATCAAGTTAATACATAGAAAAATTCGTGGTTGATCCCTAAACTTAACATATGTTAAATTTTTCCGTTAAGTCTTATCTCATCCTACAATTCCCTTCATTTTTCAAGAACATCTTCATCTTCATCTTCAAGAATACCTTCATCTTCATTTTAAACTTCAAGATTACCTTCATCTTCAAAATACACATAGCCATTTGATTCAAACCTCACAATCAAAATCATACATACATACATACATACATACATACATACATACATACATACATATATATATATATATATATATATATATATATATATATATATATATATATATATATATATATATATATATATATACAGTGCTAGGATCAAGAGGGAAGTAACCAATCGGGGGAAAACGGGGGGAAACAATTTTTTTTTTCGTTTTTTGAAAAAACTTTGTTCACGAACATTATAGATTGGATGAAAATAAGAACATTTAGAAAAGACACTTCGTGATGAATGTTATTATATTGGCGGGAAAACGCTCGAAGAAGTAATATATAACAATTATCGTGTTTTTCGAGCGTATGTTGAGGTTTTAGACATTAGGGTTTAGATATTAGGGTTTAGATATTAGGGTTTATAGCGTTTAGATATTAGGGTTTAGAAATTTAGGGTTTAGGGTTTAGATTTAGGATTTAGATTGAGTTTTTAACACGAACGGTTTAGAGTTTAGGGTTTAGGGTTTGGTGTTTTGGGTTTATTCCATAAACTCAAAACACCAAACCCTAAACCCTAAACTCTAAATCGGGCTAAATTTTACTTCACAAAACATGAAAAAAAAAGTTAACATTCTTCACGAACAATATTATCTTGAATGTTATTTTTGTCGATCGTTTTTCCACCAAAATAATAACATTCATCACGAAGTGTCTTTTCTAAATGTTCTTATTTTCATCCAATCTATAATATTCGTGAACAAAGTTTTTTCAAAAAACGAAAAAAAAAAAATTCTTCCCCCGATTGGTTACTTCCCCATTGATCCTGCCTATATATATATATATATATATATATATATATATATATATATATATATATATATATATATATATATATATATATATATATATATATATAATTTACTAAACTAAAAAAAAAAAAAAAAACATTTTCAATCGCAGCCATTACTAACCTAAAACTTCCCAACACAACCCAAACCCTAATCTTCGAAATTAACACAAATTAGATTCAGTTCCATTGATTATACCTAAACAGTTCACAAAATATATTTTTCATTATTCAATATTATTAACATTGTTACCAACATTCACTAAAATCAGATGAAAATATACACATTATATATTATATATATAATTATATCAAAATGTTAAAAGGGTATGAGAAATTAAAAAAAGAAATCTGACCTTGTTATAATTATTTGATGAGAAAGAAAGGAACTTGACTACGGACTTACGAAGCCACCACTATAACCACAAATACAAAAAAGTTACGATATAAATATAATATATAATTACAAATATAATAATACTTGTGATCAAATTCGGATCAGACAAACCCCAAAACATACATGTGGGCATGTGGGAAGGTGGGTTTTAAATAATAATTTTTTTCAATAGAAGTCTAAACAAGAAATGAAAATGTAAAAATACAATGCAAATTTAGAATAATATGAAATTAGTAAATGTATATGGGTAAAATTGATGTCAAAGCTAAGGTATACGAAATAGTTTATATTTTACTAGGAAAAACTATTAAATACGATACAATGTTACACAAGATTTTTATTTATTTAGAGAATGAATATACTTAAACCTTGCTACAACACTTATAGGCAGTGTACCTAATCGTACAGTAGTGTAGTTTTTAGTAAGTCCGGTTCGTTCCACAGGGAATCTTTTTTAAACAAAGCTCAACGCTATATTAGTTTACTTTTATAAAAATACAAACATATATATAAGTAATATTATTATTATAAAGGGGGGTTTTTACCGTTTAATGACCGGTTTGTCGATTTTAAAACTTTAGTCGCAGTTAAAACCTAATGTAAAATATTAAATAAATAAAAGACTTAAATTAAAACTTAAAGTAAATAACGATAATGAAATTGCGAATAATAAAAGTGCGATAAAATAAACTTGCGATAATTAAAAAGTACGATAATTAAAAGTGCGATTAAATAACAATAAATAAAAGTGCGATAATTAGAAGTGCAATTAAATATAAAATAAAGGAAATTAAATATGAAATAAAAGAATTATGCTTATTTAAACTTCCGTAATCATGATGTTTGACGTGTTGATTTTAGTTTTATGCCCATGGGTTAATTGTCCTTTGTCCTGGATTATTTAATATGTCCGTCTGGTTTTTGTCCATAACAGTCCATCAGTCATAAATATAAAGTGCGAGTGTCCTCGTCAAATTATTATTATACCCGAAGTTAAATATTCCAACTAATTGGGGATTCGAATTGTAACAAGGTTTTAATACTTTGTTTAATGAATACACCAGGTTATCGACTGCGTGTAAACTAAGGTTTTACTACTTTGTTAACAATTACACCAATTACCCTTGAATGTAATTTCACCCCTGTTTTAATTATTCTAGTGGCTATTAATCCATTCCCGTGTCCGGTTAAATGAACGATTATTCGTACATATAAATACCCCGCCCATCGTGTCCGATTGAGTGTATATGGTAATTTATAGGGACGCCCAATTGTAAATCTTTATATTAACATTAACAAACTATCATTTAGTTAAACAAATATAAAGCCCATTAATAGCCCATAGTCTAATTTCCACAAGTGTCGTTCTTTTGTCCAAACCCCAATTATGGTACAAAGCCCAATTACCCAATTTTAATTAGACCAACGCTCGGATACCAACTGAAATGTCCCGTTCTTATTGATTAAAAACGTTCCATATTAATTGATTTCGTTGCGAGGTTTTGACCTCTATATGAGACGTTTTTCAAAGACTGCATTCATTTTAAAACAAACCATAACCTTTATTTCATCAATAAAGGTTTAAAAAGCTTTACGTAGATTATCAAATAATGATAATCTAAAATATCCTGTTTACACACGACCATTATATAATGGTTTACAATACAAATATGTTACAACAAAATAAGTTTCTTGAATGCAGTTTTTACACAATATCATACAAGCATGGACTCCAAATCTCGTCCTTATTTAAGTATGCGACAGCGGAAGCTCTTAATAATCACCTGAGAATAAACATGCTTAAAACGTCAACAAAAATGTTGGTGAGTTATAGGTTTAACCTATATATATCAAATCGTAACAATAGACCACAAGATTTCATATTTCAATACACATCCCATACATAGAGATAAAAATCATTCATATGGTGAACACCTGGTAACCGACAATAACAAGATGCATATATAAGAATATCCCCATCATTCCGGGACACCCTTCGGATATGATATAAATTTCGAAGTACTAAAGCATCCGGTACTTTGGATGGGGTTTGTTAGGCCCAATAGATCTATCTTTAGGATTCGCGTCAATTAGGGTGTCTGTTCCCTAATTCTTAGATTACCAGACTTAATAAAAAGGGGCATATTCGATTTCGATAATTCAACCATAGAATGTAGTTTCACGTACTTGTGTCTATTTTGTAAATCATTTATAAAACCTGCATGTATTCTCATCCCAAAAATATTAGATTTTAAAAGTGGGACTATAACTCACTTTCACAGATTTTTACTTCGTCGGGAAGTAAGACTTGGCCACTGTTGATTCACGAACCTATAACAATATATACATATATATTAAAGTATGTTCAAAATATATTTACAACACTTTTAATATATTTTGATGTTTTAAGTTTATTAAGTCAGCTGTCCTCGTTAGTAACCTATAACTAGTTGTCCACAGTTAGATGTACAGAAATAAATCGATAAATATTATCTTGAATCAATCCACGACCCAGTGTATACGTATCTCAGTATTGATCACAACTCAAACTATATATATTTTGGAATCAACCTCAACCCTGTGTAGCTAACTCCAACATTCACATATAGAGTGTCTATGGTTGTTCCGAAATATATATAGATGTGTCGACATGATAGGTCGAAACATTGTATACGTGTCTATGGTATCTCAAGATTACATAATATACAATACAAGTTGATTAAGTTATGGTTGGAATAGATTTGTTACCAATTTTCACGTAGCTAAAATGAGAAAAATTATCCAATCTTGTTTTACCCATAACTTCTTCATTTTAAATCCGTTTTGAGTGAATCAAATTGCTATGATTTCATATTGAACTCTATTTTATGAATCTAAAAAGAAAAAGTATAGGTTTATAGTCGGAAAAATAAGTTACAAGTCGTTTTTGTAAAGGTAGTCATTTCAGTCGAAAGAACGACGTCTAGATGACCATTTTAGAAAACATACTTCCACTTTGAGTTTAACCATAATTTTTGGATATAGTTTCATGTTCATAATAAAAATCATTTTCTCAGAATAACAACTTTTAAATCAAAGTTTATCATAGTTTTTAATTAACTAACCCAAAACAGCCCGCGGTGTTACTACGACGGCGTAAATCCGGTTTTACGGTGTTTTTCGTGTTTCCAGGTTTTAAATCATTAAGTTAGCATATCATATAGATATAGAACATGTGTTTAGTTGATTTTAAAAGTCAAGTTAGAAGGATTAACTTTTGTTTGCGAACAAGTTTAGAATTAACTAAACTATGTTCTAGTGATTACAAGTTTAAACCTTCGAATAAGATAGCTTTATATGTATGAATCGAATGATGTTATGAACATCATTACTACCTTAATTTCCTTGGATAAACCTACTGGAAAAGAGAAAAATGGATCTAGCTTCAATGGATCCTTGGATGGCTCGAAGTTCTTGAAGCAGAATCATGACACGAAAACAAGTTCAAGTAAGATCATCACTTGAAATAAGATTGTTATAGTTATAGAAATTGAACCAAAGTTTGAATATGATTATTACCTTGTATTAGAATGATAACCTACTGTAAGAAACAAAGATTTCTTGAGGTTGGATGATCACCTTACAAGATTGGAAGTGAGCTAGCAAACTTGAAAGTATTCTTGATTTTATGAAACTAGAACTTTTGGAATTTATGAAGAACACTTAGAACTTGAAGATAGAACTTGAGAGAGATCAATTAGATGAATAAAATTGAAGAATGAAAGTGTTTGTAGGTCTTTTTAGTCGTTGGTGTATGGATTAGATATAAAGGATATGTAATTTTGTTTTCATGTAAATAAGTCATGAATGATTACTCATATTTTTGTAATTTTATGAGATATTTCATGCTAGTTGCCAAATGATGGTTCCCACATGTGTTAGGTGACTCACATGGGCTGCTAAGAGTTGATCATTGGAGTGTATATACCAATAGTACATACATCTAAAAGCTGTGTATTGTACGAGTACGAATACGGGTGCATACGAGTAGAATTGTTGATGAAACTGAACGAGGATATAATTGTAAGCATTTTTGTTAAGTAGAAGTATTTTGATAAGTGTATTGAAGTCTTTCAAAAGTGTATAAATACATATTAAAACACTACATGTATATACATTTTAACTGAGTCGTTAAGTCATCGTTAGTCGTTACATGTAAGTGTTGTTTTGAAACCTTTAGGTTAACGATCTTGTTAAATGTTGTTAACCCAATGTTTATAATATCAAATGAGATTTTAAATTATTATATTATCATGATATTATCATGTATGAATATCTCTTAATATGATATATATATACATTAAATGTCTTTACAACGATAATCGTTACATATATGTCTCGTTTAAAAATCATTAAGTTAGTAGTCTTGTTTTTACATATGTAGTTCATTGTTAATATACTTTATGATATGTTTTCTTATCATAGTATCATGTTAACTATATATATATATATATATCCATATATATGTCATCATATAGTTTTTACAAGTTTTAACGTTCGTGAATCACCGATCAACTTGGGTGGTCAATTGTCTATATGAAACACATTTCAATTAATCAAGTCTTAACAAGTTTGATTGCTTAACATGTTGGAAACATTTAATCATGTAAATATCAATCTCAATTAATATATATAAACATGGAAAAGTTCGGGTCACTACAGTACCTACCCGTTAAATAAATTTCGTCCCGAAATTTTAAGCTGTTGAAGGTGTTGACGAATCTTCTGGAAATAGATGCGAGTATTTCTTCTTCATCTGATCTTCACGCTCCCAGGTGAACTCGGGTCCTCTACGAGCATTCCATCGAACCTTAACAATTGGTATCTTGTTTTGCTTAAGTCTTTTAACCTCACGATCCATTATTTCAACGGGTTCTTCGATGAATTGAAGTTTTTCGTTGATTTGGATTTCATCTAACGGAATAGTGAGATCTTCTTTAGCAAAACATTTCTTTAAATTCGAGACGTGGAAAGTGTTATGTACAGCCGCGAGTTGTTGAGGTAACTCTAGTCGGTAAGCTACTGGTCCGACACGATCAATAATCTTGAATGGTCCAATATACCTTGGATTTAATTTCCCTCGTTTACCAAATCGAACAACGCCTTTCCAAGGTGCAACTTTAAGCATGACCATCTCTCCAATTTCAAATTCTATATCTTTTCTTTTAATGTCAGCGTAGCTCTTTTGTCGACTTTGGGCGGTTTTCAACCGTTGTTGAATTTGGATGATCTTCTCGGTAGTTTTTTGTATAATCTCCGGACCCGTAATCTGTCTATCCCCCACTTCACTCCAACAAATCGGAGACCTGCACTTTCTACCATAAAGTGCTTCAAACGGCGCCATCACAATGCTTGAATGGTAGTTGTTGTTGTAGGAAAATTCTGCTAACGGTAGATGTCGATCCCAACTGTTTCCGAAATCAATAACACATGCTCGTAGCATGTCTTCAAGCGTTTGTATCGTCCTTTCGCTCTGCCCATCAGTTTGTGGATGATAGGCAGTACTCATGTCTAGACGAGTTCCTAATGCTTGCTGTAATGTCTGCCAGAATCTTGAAATAAATCTGCCATCCCTATCAGAGATAATAGAGATTGGTATTCCATGTCTGGAGACGACTTCCTTCAAATACAGTCGTGCTAACTTCTCCATCTTGTCATCTTCTCTTATTGGTAGGAAGTGTGCTGATTTGGTGAGACGATCAACTATTACCCAAATAGTATCAAAACCACTTGCAGTCCTTGGCAATTTAGTGATGAAATCCATGGTAATGTTTTCCCATTTCCATTCCGGGATTTCGGGTTGTTGAAGTAGACCTGATGGTTTCTGATGCTCAGCTTTGACCTTAGAACACGTCAAACATTCTCCTACGTATTTAGCAACATCGGCTTTCATACCCGGCCACCAAAAATGTTTCTTGAGATCCTTGTACATCTTCCCCGTTCCAGGATGTATTGAGTATCTGGTTTTATGAGCTTCTCTAAGTACCATTTCTCTCATATCTCCAAATTTTGGTACCCAAATCCTTTCAGCCCTATACCGGGTTCCGTCTTCCCGAATATTAAGATGCTTCTCCGATCCTTTGGGTATTTCATCCTTTAAATTTCCCTCTTTTAAAACTCCTTGTTGCGCCTCCTTTATTTGAGTAGTAATGTTATTATGAATCATTATATTCATAGATTTTACTCGAATGGGTTCTCTGTCCTTCCTGCTCAAGGCATCGGCTACCACATTTGCCTTCCCCGGGTGGTAACGAATCTCAAAGTCGTAATCATTCAATAATTCAATCCACCTACGCTGCCTCATATTCAGTTGTTTCTGATTAAATATGTGTTGAAGACTTTTGTGGTCGGTATATATAATACTTTTGACCCCATATAAGTAGTGCCTCCAAGTCTTTAATGCAAAAACAACCGCGCCTAATTCCAAATCATGCGTCGTATAATTTTGTTCGTGAATCTTCAATTGTCTAGACGCATAAGCAATCACCTTCGTTCGTTGCATTAATACACAACCGAGACCTTGCTTTGATGCATCACAATAAATCACAAAATCATCATTCCCTTCAGGCAATGACAATATAGGTGCCGTAGTTAGCTTTTTCTTCAATAACTGAAACGCTTTCTCTTGTTCATCATTCCATTCAAATTTCTTCCCTTTATGCGTTAATGCAGTCAAGGGTTTTGCTATTCTGGAAAAGTCTTGGATGAACCTTCTGTAGTAACCAGCTAGTCCTAAAAACTGGCGTATGTGTTTCGGAGTTTTCGGGGTTTCCCACTTTTCAACAGTTTCTATCTTTGCCGGATCCACCTTAATACCTTCTTTGTTCACTATGTGACCGAGGAATTGAACTTCTTCCAACCAAAATGCACACTTTGAAAACTTAGCGTACAATTCTTCCTTCCTCAATACTTCTAACACCTTTCTCAAATATTCACCGTGTTCTTGGTCATTCTTTGAGTAAATAAGTATGTCATCAATGAAAACAATGACAAACTTGTCAAGGTATGGTCCACACACTCGGTTCATAAGGTCCATGAACACAGCTGGTGCATTAGTTAAACCAAACGGCATGACCATAAACTCGTAATGACCGTAACGTGTTCTGAAAGCAGTCTTTGGAATATCATCTTCTTTCACCCGCATTTGATGATACCCGGAACGTAAGTCAATCTTTGAATAAACAGACGAGCCTTGTAGTTGATCAAATAAGTCGTCGATTCTCGGTAGTGGGTAGCGGTTCTTGATGGTAAGTTTGTTCAACTCTCGGTAGTCGATACACAACCTGAATGTACCATCTTTCTTCTTGACAAACAAAACAGGAGCTCCCCACGGTGATGTGCTTGGTCGAATGAAACCACGCTCTAAAAGTTCTTGTAATTGGCTTTGCAGTTCTTTCATCTCGCTGGGTGCGAGTCTGTAAGGAGCACGAGCTATTGGTGCAGCTCCTGGTACAAGATCTATTTGAAATTCAACGGATCGATGTGGGGGTAATCCCGGTAATTCTTTCGGAAATACATCGGGAAATTCTTTTGCAATGGGAACATCATTGATGCTCTTTTCTTCAGTTTGTACTTTCTCGACGTGTGCTAGAACAGCATAACAACCTTTTCTTATTAGTTTTTGTGCCTTCAAATTACTAATAAGATGTAGCTTCGTGTTGCCCTTTTCTCCGTACACCATTAAGGGTTTTCCTTTTTCTCGTATAATGCGAATTGCATTTTTGTAACAAACGATCTCCGCTTTCACTTCTTTCAACCAGTCCATACCGATTATCACATCAAAACTCCCTAACTCTACTGGTATCAAATCAATCTTAAATGTTTCGCTAACCAGTTTAATTTCTCGATTCCGACATATATTATCTGCTGAAATTAATTTACCATTTGCTAATTCGAGTAAAAATTTACTATCCAAAGGCGTCAATGGACAACTTAATTTAGCACAAAAATCTCTACTCATATAGCTTCTATCCGCACCCGAATCAAATAAAACGTAAGCAGATTTATTGTCAATAAGAAACGTACCCGTAACAAGCTCCGGGTCTTCCTGTGCCTCTACCGCATTAATATTGAAAACTCTTCCACGGCCTTGTCCATTCGTGTTCTCCTGGTTCGGGCAATTTCTAATAATGTGGCCTGGTTTTCCACATTTATAACAAACTACATTGGCATAACTTGCTCCGACACTACTTGCTCCGCCATTACTCGTTCCGACACCATTTGTTCCTTTCGTTCTATTAACCCCTGGTCCGTAGACCTCACACTTTGCCGCGCTATGACCATTTCTTTTACACTTGTTGCAAAATTTGGTGCAGAACCCCGAGTGATTCTTTTCACACCTTTGGCATAGCTGCTTCTGATTGTTGTTGTTGTTGCGGTTATTATTGTTGTTGGGATGATTGTTGTAGTTGCTGTTGTTGTTGTTGTTGTTGTTGTTGTTGGGCCGTTTGTTGTAGTTGCGATTGATGTTGCGATTGTTGGGATAATTGTTGCGATTATTGTTGTAATTGCTGTTGTTGTTGTATTGGTGATTCTTATCACCGTTTTCCTCCCACTTTCTTTTGACTTGCTTCACATTGGCCTCTTCAGCAGTCTGTTCTTTAATTCTTTCTTCAATCTGGTTCACTAGTTTGTGAGCCATTCTACATGCCTGTTGTATGGAGGCGGGCTCGTGTGAACTTATATCTTCTTGGATTCTTTCCGGTAATCCTTTCACAAACGCGTCGATCTTCTCTTCCTCATCTTCGAATGCTCCCGGACACAATAGGCACAATTCTGTGAATCGTCTTTCGTACGTGGTAATATCAAATCCTTGGGTTCGTAACCCTCTAAGTTCTGTCTTGAGCTTATTGACCTCGGTTCTGGGACGGTACTTCTCGTTCATCAAGTGCTTGAATGCTGACCACGGTAGTGCGTACGCATCATCTTGTCCCACTTGCTCTAGATAGGTATTCCACCATGTTAACGCAGAACCTGTGAAGGTATGCGTAGCGTACTTCACTTTGTCCTCTTCAGTACACTTACTTATGGCAAACACCGATTCAACCTTCTCGGTCCACCGTTTCAATCCGATCGGTCCTTCGGTTCCATCAAATTCCAAAGGTTTGCAGGCAGTGAATTCTTTGTAGGTGCATCCTACACGATTTCCTGTACTGCTAGATCCAAGGTTATTGTTGGTATGTAGCGCAGCCTGTACTGCGGCTATGTTTGAAGCTAGAAAAGTACGGAATTCCTCTTCATTCATATTCACGGTGTGTCGAGTAGTCGGTGCCATTTCCTTCAAAATAGTTAAATGGAACAAGTTAATCATACAGAATATTAAGAGTAGTTAATATTATTTCGTAGCATAATATGAACTCATTTATAAAAGCTTTTTCTTCATATTAGCGTTTTATAAGTTTAAATTCGGGTAGTACCTACCCGTTAAGTTCATACTTAGTAGCTAATATACAATTCAACTACTACAATTCTATATGAAAAACTGATTGTAATAATATTTCGCGTTCAAACTTTTATACAATATTTTACAAACTTACAATACCGCTTATTTTACATAAAGCATGAAATATAGCACACAATAACTTTGATACAAGATAGTTGTGAAGACAATTCTAGCTAGTACACAAGTCGTTCAGCAAAGGCAATAAAGACACGTAATTCATACGTCCAGAAACAAGTCATGCATTCTGGTTTTACTAGGACTACTTCCCATCCTTGGTCTTGTGCAACATAACCGTTATGGTCGTTGATAAGACAGCGTGTTGTAACGTCATCAAATGGACGAGGGTTACGTAATGTCCAACAGTCCCGTAATAATCTAAAAACCTCATTTCTTACCCCAATTACCGACTCCGTCACTTGTGGAAACGTTTTGTTTAATAGTTGTAGCCCGATGTTCTTGTTCTCACTTTGGTGAGAAGCGAACATTACTAATCCGTAAGCATAACATGCTTCTTTATGTTGCATGTTAGCCGCTTTTTCTAAATCACGAAGTCCAATATTCGGATATATTGAGTCAAAATAATTTCTTAACCCGTTGCGTAAAATAGCATTTGGGTTCCCCGCAATATATGCGTCAAAGTAAACACATCGTAACTTATGGGTTTCCCAATGTGATATCCCCCATCTTTCAAACGAAAGTCTCTTATAAACCAAGACATTCTTGGAACGTTCTTCGAATGTCTTACAAACTGATCTCGCCTTAAATAGTTGTGCCGAAGAATTCTGGCCGACTCTAGACAAGATTTCATCAATCATGTCTCCGGGTAGGTCTCTTAAAATATTGGGTTGTCTATCCATTTTGTGTTTTTAAACTGTAAAATAGACAAGAGTTAGATTAAAAAAAAATACTTATTAATACAAGCAATTTTTACATATATCATAAAGCATAAGAACACTATATTACATATATTACACCACACGAATACAACTATCTTATTCCGACTCGCTCGTTTCTTCTTCTTCGGTTTTGGTTCGTTTTGCCAAGTTTCTAGGGATATATGATGTTCCCCTAATACGAGCCGTCGTTGTCCACATTGGTTTAGAAAAACCTGGTGGTTTAGAGGTTCCCGGGTCATTGTTACAACTTAAGGACTTCGGGGGTTGACGATACATATAAAGTTCATCGGGGTTGGAATTAGATTTCTCTATTTTTATGCCCTTTCCCTTATTATTTTCTTTTGCCTTTTTAAATTCAGTTGGGGTAATTTCTATAACATCATCGGAATTCTCGTCGGAATTCGATTCATCGGAGAATTGGTAATCCTTCCAATATTTTGCTTCCTTGGCGGAAACACCATTGACCATAATTAACTTTGGTCGGTTGGTTGAGGATTTTCTTTTACTTAACCATTTTATTATTTCCCCCACTGGTTCTATTTCTTCATCCGGTTCCGATTCTTCTTCCGGTTCCGATTCTTCTTCCGGTTCCGACTCTTCTTCCGGTTCCTCTTCGGGAACTTGTGAATCAGTCCACAAATCATTCCAATTTACATTTGACTCTTCATTATTATTAGGTGAGTCAATGGGACTTGTTCTAGAGGTAGACATCTATCACATAATATCAAACACGTTAAGAGATTAATATATCACATAATATTCATATGTTAAAAATATATAGTTTCCAACAAAAATGTTAAGCAATCATTTTTAAAGAAAACACGGTCGAAGTCCAGACTCACTAATGCATCCTAACAAACTCGATAAGACACACTAATGTAAATTTTCTGGTTCTCTAAGACCAACGCTCGGATACCAACTGAAATGTCCCGTTCTTATTGATTAAAAACGTTCCATATTAATTGATTTCGTTGCGAGGTTTTGACCTCTATATGAGACGTTTTTCAAAGACTGCATTCATTTTAAAACAAACCATAACCTTTATTTCATCAATAAAGGTTTAAAAAGCTTTACGTAGATTATCAAATAATGATAATCTAAAATATCCTGTTTACACACGACCATTATATAATGGTTTACAATACAAATATGTTACAACAAAATAAGTTTCTTGAATGCAGTTTTTACACAATATCATACAAGCATGGACTCCAAATCTCGTCCTTATTTAAGTATGCGACAGCGGAAGCTCTTAATAATCACCTGAGAATAAACATGCTTAAAACGTCAACAAAAATGTTGGTGAGTTATAGGTTTAACCTATGTATATCAAATCGTAACAATAGACCACAAGATTTCATATTTCAATACACATCCCATACATAGAGATAAAAATCATTCATATGGTGAACACCTGGTAACCGACAATAACAAGATGCATATATAAGAATATCCCCATCATTCCGGGACACCCTTCGGATATGATATAAATTTCGAAGTACTAAAGCATCCGGTACTTTGGATGGGGTTTGTTAGGCCCAATAGATCTATCTTTAGGATTCGCGTCAATTAGGGTGTCTGTTCCCTAATTCTTAGATTACCAGACTTAATAAAAAGGGGCATATTCGATTTCGATAATTCAACCATAGAATGTAGTTTCACGTACTTGTGTCTATTTTGTAAATCATTTATAAAACCTGCATGTATTCTCATCCCAAAAATATTAGATTTTAAAAGTGGGACTATAACTCACTTTCACATATTTTTACTTCGTCGGGAAGTAAGACTTGGCCACTGTTGATTCACGAACCTATAACAATATATACATATATATTAAAGTATGTTCAAAATATATTTACAACACTTTTAATATATTTTGATGTTTTAAGTTTATTAAGTCAGCTGTCCTCGTTAGTAACCTATAACTAGTTGTCCACAGTTAGATGTACAGAAATAAATCGATAAATATTATCTTGAATCAATCCACGACCCAGTGTATACGTATCTCAGTATTGATCACAACTCAAACTATATATATTTTGGAATCAACCTCAACCCTGTATAGCTAACTCCAACATTCACATATAGAGTGTCTATGGTTGTTCCGAAATATATATAGATGTGTCGACATGATAGGTCGAAACATTGTATACGTGTCTATGGTATCTCAAGATTACATAATATACAATACAAGTTGATTAAGTTATGGTTGGAATAGATTTGTTACCAATTTTCACGTAGCTAAAATGAGAAAAATTATCCAATCTTGTTTTACCCATAACTTCTTCATTTTAAATCCGTTTTGAGTGAATCAAATTGCTATGATTTCATATTGAACTCTATTTTATGAATCTAAAAAGAAAAAGTATAGGTTTATAGTCGGAAAAATAAGTTACAAGTCATTTTTGTAAAGGTAGTCATTTCAGTCGAAAGAACGACGTCTAGATGACCATTTTAGAAAACATACTTCCACTTTGAGTTTAACCATAATTTTTGGATATAGTTTCATGTTCATAATAAAAATCATTTTATCAGAATAACAACTTTTAAATCAAAGTTTATCATAGTTTTTAATTAACTAACCCAAAACAGCCCGCGGTGTTACTACGACGGCGTAAATCCGGTTTTACGGTGTTTTTCGTGTTTCCAGGTTTTAAATCATTAAGTTAGCATATCATATAGATATAGAACATGTGTTTAGTTGATTTTAAAAGTCAAGTTAGAAGGATTAACTTTTGTTTGCGAACAAGTTTAGAATTAACTAAACTATGTTCTAGTGATTACAAGTTTAAACCTTCGAATAAGATAGCTTTATATGTATGAATCGAATGATGTTATGAACATCATTACTACCTTAATTTCCTTGGATAAACCTACTGGAAAAGAGAAAAATGGATCTAGCTTCAATGGATCCTTGGATGGCTCGAAGTTCTTGAAGCAGAATCATGACACGAAAACAAGTTCAAGTAAGATCATCACTTGAAATAAGATTGTTATAGTTATAGAAATTGAACCAAAGTTTGAATATGATTATTACCTTGTATTAGAATGATAACCTACTGTAAGAAACAAAGATTTCTTGAGGTTGGATGATCACCTTACAAGATTGGAAGTGAGCTAGCAAACTTGAAAGTATTCTTGATTTTATGAAACTAGAACTTTTGGAATTTATGAAGAACACTTAGAACTTGAAGATAGAACTTGAGAGAGATCAATTAGATGAATAAAATTGAAGAATGAAAGTGTTTGTAGGTGTTTTTGGTCGTTGGTGTATGGATTAGATATAAAGGATATGTAATTTTGTTTTCATGTAAATAAGTCATGAATGATTACTCATATTTTTGTAATTTTATGAGATATTTCATGCTAGTTGCCAAATGATGGTTCCCACATGTGTTAGGTGACTCACATGGGCTGCTAAGAGCTGATCATTGGAGTGTATATACCAATAGTACATACATCTAAAAGCTGTGTATTGTACGAGTACGAATACGGGTGCATACGAGTAGAATTGTTGATGAAACTGAACGAGGATATAATTGTAAGCATTTTTGTTAAGTAGAAGTATTTTGATAAGTGTATTGAAGTCTTTCAAAAGTGTATAAATACATATTAAAACACTACATGTATATACATTTTAACTGAGTCGTTAAGTCATCGTTAGTCGTTACATGTAAGTGTTGTTTTGAAACCTTTAGGTTAACGATCTTGTTAAATGTTGTTAACCCAATGTTTATAATATCAAATGAGATTTTAAATTATTATATTATCATGATATTAGCATGTATGAATATCTCTTAATATGATATATATACATTAAATGTCTTTACAACGATAATCGTTACATATATGTCTCGTTTAAAAATCATTAAGTTAGTAGTCTTGTTTTTACATATGTAGTTCATTGTTAATATACTTTATGATATGTTTTCTTATCATAGTATCATGTTAACTATATATATATATATCCATATATATGTCATCATATAGTTTTTACAAGTTTTAACGTTCGTGAATCACCGATCAACTTGGGTGGTCAATTGTCTATATGAAACATATTTCAATTAATCAAGTCTTAACAAGTTTGATTGCTTAACATGTTGGAAACATTTAATCATGTAAATATCAATCTCAATTAATATATATAAACATGGAAAAGTTCGGGTCACTACAACTCTGGTCCCGGTTCCGGATTTTCGAACGTCCTTGTGTACAATTTAATATCTTGTACTTTGCGTTTTGAATCTTGTACTCTTGTAATTTCGAGACGTTTCTTATCAATAATTGGAACCTTTTTGATTGTCTTTTGTACTTTTGAGCTTTTTGGTCGTTTGCGTCTTCAATTCGTCGAATCTGTCTTTTGTCTTCACCTTTTATTATTTAAACGAATATCACTTGTAAATAGAACAATTGCAACTAAAAGCTTGTCTTTCTTGAGGAATAATGCTATGAAATATATGTTCGTTTTTAGCATTATCAAATATTCCCACACTTGAGCGTTGCTTGTCCTCAAGCAATATCGTCTTGAAATACTAGAATCACTTCTTTATTCTTCACACTTTGTACATCAGTGATTTCTATACGGCGGTATAAACAATGGTAGTAACGATATGGTTTACAGTCCCACATGACTATAAAAATTTAGATCCATTAAGGAAATTGGATCTTTATGAAAACATTTGATCTTTTGAAAATTAAATCTAGTTTTTACCCTAGATAAGTTTTCCGGAATAACCCTTTACCGGTGTTTGCAAAATATTTTTGTGGGTTTGGTGGGTTTCAGATTTGAAAATTTTAGCTCAAAACTTGCGGTTTTGTGTCACCCACTTGCTAACCTTGTATTTGGAAAGCAACACGTCCAGTTTAATTGTCCCGTATATTACCTTTCGGTAAACTACCGTCCGGTTGTAAAGGAAAGCGTTGAACAAGCAACTGTTAAGGCAATGTCCCCTGACATGCTTTTAATTATGGTCTGTAACGTGTCGGATGC
This sequence comes from Rutidosis leptorrhynchoides, assembly GCF_046630445.1. Lineage (NCBI taxonomy): Eukaryota > Viridiplantae > Streptophyta > Magnoliopsida > Asterales > Asteraceae > Rutidosis > Rutidosis leptorrhynchoides. The sequence goes on from NC_092337.1 coordinate 149,537,544, forward strand.
AATTACTATCCTTGGTAGGAGCAGTAGTAAAGCTCACCCTTATAATTTTTCGGTATGGCACAAGGTCCTGTCTTTGACCATGCTATGCAACCACCGTTCTTACGGTTGACACCCGATTTAGTTCAGGTGACCTAATGAATTCCAGGTGAATTCCTAGGTTTTTACGTTCAATGGTAATGAACGCATTGAAAATGGGTTTTCAGAAAACAAATCGGTTTATAATTTTGATCAAAATATTTTCTCGTTCAAGCTCGAGTTTAGATATCATTGAATTCCATGAGTTTGAATTCTCAATCTTTAAGGTCAATCTCTAGGATTGAGTAATATCAGTCTTAAAAGCTGATTTTTAATCTTTAAGGAGATTATCCTTTCTGGGGATCTGATTCATTAGTCTTATCCAGCTAATTTGCATGGTGCCCCCCCCATTGTACGAGATAAATCCTTCTCATGGTTAGGATAAATCTGACCACTTGGCGACCCTGTTTAATGCTGAGGTCCGTGGATTTCCTGCTGATTTTAGTGATGACTTTTCTAGATTTTTCGTCAACCTACAGCTGGTCTGGACGACAACTTCATGACCTAAATCAAGAAGCGCGTTTCTTTTTCGGAAGACTTTACTTCCTTTTAATGATGGAATTGATTCATCGTGTAGATCAATCTCTTCTTTTCTTTCATTGGGTAAAACAGTTTAGTTTAGTCCAAAGCAGAAGTATTTTCAGTTATTTGTTACAGATATATGTGACATATGTTTAAGATAACTTGGTAAATTTTCCCACACTTGGCTTTTATTTTCCTTTTTATCGTCCTCTATTCCATTTTAAATGAATTTTAACATTTTGGTTTGTTTCTCAATTTATGTCCTTTTTGAGGTAACAATAATTTCGGTGTTAAAACCTAGTTTTATCGTTCATAAATATATATAAACATGAATTTGAGTTCATTTAGTTGAAAATTTTTAAAAATTTTACTAGAATTGGGTAGTTAGTATATAAGACTAGGGCTGTTCTTTTTTATCAGAGAGCACTAGATTCTAATACAACTACTGCTTTACTAGTATTTTTAATGGTAACCAAGTGTTTAAGATAAAAATTTTAAAATCCGAAAGAATTTAACCCCTCCCCACACTTAAGATCTTGCAATGCCCTCATTTGCAAGAAATCAGTAACAATTTAAATTATTGAGGGTGATTAGTGTGAAAATGATTAAATTTTTACCAAAGTTTCCAAATATATTGGCGTTTGTTTGCTGAATGATAAATGGTGCACATCATTTGTTCATTCCGTCTTGTTGTTATTTCACATATATTTTGCATCTTGTCGTCAAAATTAGTTGCTTTTGCTGAACTTAATGCCAGTCTTTGAAAATGCGTTGTTTTACCCTGTTGTGTACATAAGATAAACTGCAAATATATATACATATTTTTGAAGTTTGGTATATTACCCCACATTCAAAAATTATTAAAATCTAAGAATAAAAGTTAGATAATTATAAAAATGATTACAATATTAACAAAAGCATTAAACGTATCTATAATTACAAATTTCAAAAAAAATAAAACTAAGTATACTAGGGATGATACTGGTACCAATAGGGGTTCCAGGCATAACCATAGGTGCTATAGAATGCTTCGGCAGGGTCATACGTAGGATACGGTGGCTGCATCTCTATAGACCAGGGAGGGAAGATGGGTTTCGGTGTAGGAATATAGTTTCTACCTATATGTTGGCAATGAGCTATGATTTGGTTCTGATGAACTTGCCAATCTTCAAATGCTCTCTGTCTAGCATTTTCGTATTCCTGAGAAGCTATAAACCTTTGCATTTCTTGCATCTCATTCCCCCCTCCTACATTACCTTGCTGTTGGTTTCTCTCCACCTGTGGATGTCTACCATGGTATCGTACTGCGGCGTTATTTCGCCTCTTCAAAACTTTCGCACCATGGTATACATTTAAACTTATAGTATCGCGGGGTTCTGGTTCTTCTACTAATAATCCCCCCCGACTTATATCCACACCGAGATATTCACCAATCAAAGTAATAAAAATACCACCTCCTATTATGCTATGCGGTCGCATCCCCCGAACCATAGCTGATAAATAATAACCCACACAATATGGTATACTTACAGCGCTTTGTGGGTCTCGAATACACATATGGTAAAACAAATCCTGTTCATTTACTTTTTCCTTGTTCTTACCCCTTTGTGTAATCGAATTAGCTAAAAACCTATGTATCACTCTTAATTCGGCTCTATCTATATCCAAATAAGAGTAATTTCCCCCTTTGAAACGGTGATGGCTTGTCATTTGACTCCACACACCGTGTGTATCAAAATTTTCATCTATCTTTCTACCGTTTAGTATCAATCCTCTACAATCGGCAGACGCTAACTCCTCAGGCGTATATATACGTAAAGCCTGAGCCATGTCCAGTAGAGACATGTGGCGCATCGAACCGCCTAACAAAAATCTAATAAAAGAACGATCGATTAAACTAGCTACCCGATCATTCAACTCTATACTACATAACAATTCTTCACACCATACTTTATATACAGGTCTACGCATGGTGAATAAATGTACCCAGTCATTAAAAGAAGAATTACCATACCTCTGTACAAGTAATTCCCTAATTGGCCCGGCCAATTCTACAGCTTCTAAGGGTCCCCATTCTATGACCCTCGGTACCTCAACAACCTTAGAATGAAGAGTATGCAAACCCCGTTGATATTTTGGATAATCTATCCAAAGTCTGTCAAATCTTAGGTTCAGGTGCAACTCTTCCAAGTGCATATCGGAAAAGGTCATGACTGGATGAGGTATATCCTGCTTGTAGTAGTTATCCACCTCCTGTTGTTCCAAATTCTCAGCAAGAGCATTGCGGGCTTGGGATGAAGATTCACCCCTTTCAGTCTGCAAAACACATCAAACACAAATTTTGTGCATCCAAATATGCATTAGTGTCAGCAAAATCATCAATCAAAATAATCACAATGACATGATCAATTTATATCAAACTTAAGCTCATTTTCACATTTTCATCAAATCTACACTTTTTCAAATAAGCATATACGAAAATGTTTGCCAAGTTCATAAGCATTCAACTCAAATAACATGTCAAAATAATCATTACTAGCAATTAAACAAGTCTCAAATGGCATTATCTTTCAAAAATCAAGTTCATGAATTTTAGACTTGAAAAAGTCCACTTTAATTCTCAAAATCATGTTTAGGCTCAAAGTTTGGATCATTTAACTACCTAGACATGTTACACTACTCAATTTAGCAACAATTCATGACAAAAATCGGCCATAACCTGTTTATATCAAAAAGCCCCAAATTTGCTCAAGAACACAAACCCTAGATTATTCAAAATTTGAAGTTTAAGGCTTCTAATCATGTTAAATAGCATCAATCTAGGTTATACAAGCATAATACATAAACAATTTAAGCATAATTACACTAAAAAGCATCAAAATCAAATTGGGGAAAAAATTGCTCAAGAACACCAAATTTCGGATTAAATGGTGTTTAGGTGTAGAAATTTACCGTTTTTCTTGAGTAATTCTTAGATAGCATCCTTCTCAACATGATTTTAGCAAAAAATTTGGTGATTAATGGTTAAAAATTGTGATTTTGGGGTGTATTTTTCGGGTTTTTGTGGAGTATGTTCGCAGTTATTTTTGAGTTGTGGAGTGTGAAACTGAGCTGTTGCAGCTCTTATTTTTTTTCTGTAATCCGGTCCTCCCGCGATTCGCGGGGATTAACCCTCCAAACTCCGCGAGTCGCGGAGTTTGATATTTTTTTTTTATATAATCAATAACTTATAAAACAATTAAGTACTTAATTTTAAAATTTTGTTTCCCTTGTTATTTAAGACGAGGTCGTTTCGGATTGATGTCCTAGTCCGTCCTTTGACAAAATTTTAAAATTTGTCTTTTTGTAGCGATTGTTTTAAAAGCTAAGATTTTTGAGTTTTTTCAATGTTTTTGGCATACTTTAATTCAATAAGATTAAAAATAATGATAATAAAAGTTCTCGTCCCTCTCTCGGGTAAAGCAATTTCGGTTCAAAGACCTAGTCTTCAACTTACGACGAATTTTAAAAATCATATTTTTTAACTTAATGAGATAAAGTAAATTTTTGTTTTTAAATTCACACAACTTAAATATGAAATTCAAAATTAATATTAAAAATTCACACCAAACTTAAAATTTGAAATGCATAAAATTAAAAATTCATATTTTAAAAATTAAAAATTCACACCAATCTTAATTTAAAAATTCATATTATAAATTCATACCAAACTTATATTAATTTTTCAAATATTTACAATTTTAAATATATTGTTTTTACAAAGTTTACAATATTAATTTAAGATTTAAATATTAATTTTAAAAACATGGTAAAAATAAATTTAAAAATCTTTTTGTCTTTTTATCCCACTTTAATCAATCAAATATTATCAAAAATATGCGCCCCTCTTTTCGGTAAAGTAATTTCGGTTCCAAGACTTAATTTAACTCATGACGAATTTTTGAAATATTTTGTGTTGATTGATTAAAGATATTTATACCTTAAGAATAAACGTTAAATTTCGCAGTGATGTAATAAATTTTTGAATGATATCAATAATTTCGGTCGCCAAACCTAATTTTATTTAATACCAATTTAATACTTTTTAGCGAACAAATTAGCGTTTATTATCAAAAGGTTAAAAAATAAAAATAAAAACTGTACAGACATACCTGTGAAATAGATTTCTTAGTTATATGATCTATCCCATTCATAAGATAGTCGGTTTAATTGATTTTCCATGGCTACATAGGCGTAACCTCGAGCATTCAGTGTCTTTTCTTCTAAACATATGAACGGTCCGTCTCTGCATAAAGTAACAAATTCGGTATTTGAATAGGTTTGATTATTTGAACATTTACCTCCATGTGACCATTTTCCGCATTTGTGACATCTTTCTAGGTGTCGTGCTCTTCTTTTTGCTGCGGATTTTGATTTTCCTTTACCAAATTGTAACTTATTATCTTCGCATCTGGATTCTTTTCTAACTCCGTCCATTCTTTCTCTGATTACTGATACTATTTCACTCGGTAGTATGTCATTATTACGTTTAGTGATCAAAGCGTGTAGCATTAGACCATGGTTTAGTTCACAGGCAGTCTTCATTTTGTAAAAACCTAAAAAAAATAAAAATCCAGAATGGGGGGAGAAGACTAGTTCTTTAGGGTCTGCTAGGGAAAGACCATTCGGGTTCCATTTTCGAGAACTACACGAAAACAGACAATCTAACTCTAACAGAAATACATATTATCCTTTAAAGACTTGATTCTCCCCACACTTAGTTAGCTGTGGTGTCGAAATTGTGATTAACTTCGTTGTCGACTTCCATCGGACCATGTATGTAATGTTTAACTCTGTGACCATTAACTTTAAATTCAATCCCATTTGAATTTATCAATTCTATCGTTCCGTATGGGAAAACTCTTTTGACTATGAATGGTCCAGACCATCTTGATTTCAATTTTCCAGGAAATAGCTTGAATCGTGAATTGAAAAGAAGAACTCTGTCTCCTTCTTTAAATTCTTTTGAACTTCTGATTCTTTTATCATGCCATTTCTTCGTTCTTTCTTTATAGATTAACGAATTTTCGTATGCTTCATGTCTTAATTCTTTTAATTCGTTTAGTTGACTTAATCGTAGACGTCCGGCTTCATGTAAATCAAGATTACATGTCTTCAAAGCCCAAAATGCTTTGTGTTCAATTTCTACTGGAAGATGACATGCTTTTCCATAAACAAGTCTAAAAGGTGTGGTTCCAATTGGAGTTTTGTAGGCTGTTCTAAAAGCCCAGAGTGCGTCCTCCAATTTAATGGACCATTCCTTCGGATTTGATCCTACGGTTTTCTCTAGAATACGTTTTAAAGCTCGGTTGGTATTTTCAACTTGTCCACTTGTTTGTGGGTGATATGCGGTGGAGATTTTATGAGTTACTCCATATCTTTTAAGAACTTTCTCAAGTTGATTATTACAGAAATGAGTACCCCGATCACTTATTAAAGCTTTCGGTGTTCCAAACCTTGCAAAAAGACGTTTTAAAAAGTTGACTACAACTCGTGCATCGTTAGTTGGGAGAGCTTGTGCTTCCGCCCATTTAGATACATAATCAATAGCTACGAGTATATATAGATTATTATGAGATTTTGGAAATGGACCCATAAAGTCAATACCCCAAATGTCAAATACTTCACATACTTGGATGACATTTTGTGGCATTTCATCACGTTGACTTATTTTTCCGGCCCTTTGACATGCATCACAGGATTTGCAAAGAAGGTGTGCGTCTTTGTAAATTGTTGGCCAATAGAATCCAGCTTCATAAACTTTTCTTGCTGTTAGTTGAGGCCCATAATGCCCTCCTGTTGGTCCTGTGTGACAATGGTTTAAAATTTTACTAGCTTCATCTCCAAATACACATCGGCGTATTATTCCATCGGGACAACTTTTAAACAGGTGTGGATCTTCCCAGAAATAGTGTTTTATATCACTGAAGAATTTCTTTCGTCTTTGGTACGATAATCCTTTTTCAAGGAATCCACAAACTAAGTAGTTTGCATAGTCTGTAAACCATGGGATTTCTTTATAATCTATCTTCAATAGATATTCATCAGGAAAGTTGTCTTGTATGGCCGATTCATTTAGAACTTCTAATTCGGGATTTTCAAGACGAGAAAGATGATCAGCGGCGAGATTTTCTGCTCCTCTTTTATCTCGGATTTCAATATCAAACTCTTGTAAGAGTAAGATCCAACGGATTAATCTTGGTTTAGCATCTTGTTTTGAAAATAGGTATCTAAGAGCAGAATGGTCGGTATAGACCACCGTTTTTGCTAGAACGAGATATGATCGAAATTTGTCAAAAGCAAAGACAATAGCAAGGAGTTCTTTTTCAGTAGTTCTATAGTTCGTTTGTGCTCCTTGTAATGTCTTACTAGCATAATATATAGGTTGAAATCGTTTTTCAATCCTTTGTCCTAAAACGGCTCCCATTGCAAAATCACTTGCATCGCACATTAGTTCAAATGGTAGATTCCAATTTGGCGTTATCATGATCGGCGCATTAGTGAGTTTCTCTTTAAGAATATTAAAAGATTTGATACACTCATCTGAAAAGATGAATGGAGCATCCTTTTCTAGGAGTTTATTCATAGGAGTGGCAATTTTAGAAAAATCTTTTATGAAACGTCGGTAAAAACCGGCATGCCCTAGAAAACTCCTAACTCCTCTAACATTGGTGGGATGTGGAAGTTTAGCAATTACATCTACTTTAGCTCTATCCACTTCAATTCCTTCTTTTGAAATTTTATGTCCAAGAACGATGCCTTCTTTAACCATGAAATGGCATTTCTCCCAATTAAGTACTAGATTTGATTTTTCGCATCTAATTAGCATTCGTTCCAGATTAACTAGACATGATTTAAATGTATCACCGAAGACTGAAAAGTCATCCATGAATACTTCCATGCATTCTTCTATCATGTCGTGAAAAATCGCCATCATACACCTTTGAAAGGTTGCAGGGGCGTTACAAAGTCCAAATGGCATGCGTTTGTAAGCAAAAGTACCATAAGGGCACGTAAATGTGGTTTTCTCTTGATCTTCTGGTGCTATTGGAATTTGAAAATATCCGGAAAATCCATCTAGAAAACAATAGTAACTATTTCCGGCAAATCTTTCCAACATTTGATCTATGAAAGGTAAGGGAAAGTGATCTTTTCTGGTGGCGTCATTTAATTTTCTATAATCAATACATACACGCCATCATGTTACAGTCCTAGTAGGAATAAGCTCATTTTTCTCATTTGTGATGACAGTCATGCCACCCTTCTTAGGCACGCATTGAACTGGGCTTACCCATGGACTATCAGAGATTGGATAAATTAAACCTGCATCTAGCAGTTTAATAATCTCTTTCTTAACTACATCTTGCATATTAGGATTTAGTCTTCGTTGGCGTTGCACATACGTTTTATGACCTTCTTCCATAAGGATTTTATGTGTGCAATACGAAGGACTTATTCCTTTAATATCATGAATCTTCCATGCAATGGCTGGTTTATGAGCTTTCAACACAGAAATGAGTTGTGATTTCTCATTTTCAGTAAGAGAAGACGATATTATTACAGGTAATTCAGATTCACCATGTAAATAAGCGTATTCCAAATGGTTTGGAAGTGGCTTTAACTCTAATTTCGGAGGTTCTTCTATCGATGATTTGTATCGATATCTGTCTTCTTCTTTTAGCATTTGAATTTCTTCTGTTGGTTCATATCCATTAGCTATTAGTGTAGCTAACATTTCAGCTTCATCAATTGGTTCATTACCTTCTCCTAAAGAACATTCTCCTGTTCCTTGTAATTCTGGAAATTATTCTAATAACTCTGCATGTGCATCTATAGTTTGAATATAATAACATGTATCATCTGCAGATTGTGGTTGTTGCATTGCTCTATCAACTGAAAAGGTAACACTCTCATCCTCTATACTTAGGGTCAGTTTCTTACCGAACACGTCTATCATTGCTTTAGCCGTGTTTAAGAATGGTCTTCCTAATATGAGAGGAACTTGAGAATCTTCTTCCATGTCCAAAACAACAAAATCTACTGGAAATACTAAAGTACCAACTTTAACTAGCATGTTCTCCATTATCCCTCTAGGATATTTTATTGATCTATCGGCTAGTTGTATGCTTATTCTGGTTGGTTTCAATTCTCCAAGGTCTAGTTTAGCGTATAGTGAATACGGTATTAGATTTATACTAGCACCTAAGTCTGCCAATGCTTCTATTGAACTAAGACTACCCAGAAAACATGGAATTGTGAAACTTCCTGGATCAGATAGTTTTTCTGGTATCTTATTCAACATCACTGCTGAACAATTAGCATTCATAGTAACAGCCGAGAGTTCTTCCATTTTCTTTCTATTTGAGATTAGATCTTTCAAGAATTTAGCATATCTAGGCATTCCTGAAATCACATCAATGAAAGGAAGATTTACATTTATCTGTTTAAACATATCCAAGAATTTGGATTGCTCGGCTTCAAGTTTCTCTTTCTTCATTTTACTTGGATAAGGAAGTGGTGGTTGGTATGGTTTAACATAAGGTTTATCCTTAACTGTGTTATCTTCATTAACCTTTTCAACTACCGGTTCTTTTTCCTTATCTTGATCAGGTTGTGGTTCTTGTGGATTAGGAATAGCTTCATCAGAAGTTACAGGTATTTCAGGTGGTTTAAGTGTTGTACCACTTCTTGTGGTAATAGCTTTAGCTGTTTCATTCCGGGGGTTAGCATTTGTATCACTAGGTAGACTTCCCGGTTTTCTTTCACCTATTAACCTTGCTAGGTTACTTACTTCTTGTTCCAGATTTTGAATAGAAGCTTGTTGATTTCTAAATGCTTGAGCATTTTGTTCATTGGTTTGTTTCTGAGAGGTGAAAAACTGCGTTTGAGTTTCAACTAGCTTCGTCATCATATCTTCTAAATTCGGCTTTTTATCATCGGTTTGTTGTGGTGGCTTGTTTTGAAAATTAGGTCTTTGCTGATTGTAATTGTTATTAGATACTTGTTGATTGGTAGGACCTTGTTGGTTGTTGTATGGAATATTTCGGTTATAATTCTGGTTTTGATTGTAAATTGGTCTTGGCGGTTGATAATTATTCTGATAATTATTTCCAGGCCTTTGGTTTATGTATGAAATATTCTCTCTTTGTTCAATTGTTAATTCAATACTGAGACAATCTTTTGTCAAATGTGGTCCTCCACACTGCTCACAACTAATTCGTATTGAGTGAATATCTTTAGTCATCTTTTCCATTCGTCTCTCCACAGCATCTATCTTTGCGGAAATGGAATCTAAGTCATGGCTAGAATCGGCTCTAGCTGCTTTAGATGATCTAATGATATCTTTTTCTTGGTGCCACTCATGTGAGTGGGAAGCAGTGTTATCAATAATTTTGTAAGCATCAGTTTCGGTTTTCTTCATAATAGAACCACCAGCTGCTATATCTATGTCTTTTCTTGTAGTGATGTCGCATCCTTAGTAGAATATTTGTACTATTTGACAGGTGTCTAAACCATGTTGCGGACATCCTCTTAACAACTTTCCATATCTAGTCCACGCCTCATATAGAGTTTCATTTGGTTTCTGTGTAAACGTAACAATTTCTGCTTAAAGTCTTACGGCTTTAGATGCAGGAAAGAATTGTTTAAGAAATTTGTCAACTAAAACATCCCATGTATCAATCGCCCCTTCAGGTAACGATTCCAACCAATCTTTGGCTTCTCCCTTTAAAGTCCAGGGAAATAACATGAGATATATCTGTTCATCCTCTACTTCTCGGATTTTAAATAGTGTGCAGATCCTATTAAAGGTACGTAGATGTTCATTTGGATCTTCCTTCGGCGTACCACTAAATTGGCATTGATTAGTCACCATGTGTAGAATTTGTCCTTTGATTTCATAATCTGGCGCATTAATGTCTGGATGAGTAATTGCGTGACCTTGGCCAGTGCGTTTAGCTCTCATTCGGTCTTCCATACTTAAAGGTTCCAGATTCTCCATAATTGAATTTGTTGAATCTGAATCACTAGATGATTCTGATTTAATGGTTCGTTCCTCAACAATCTCTGTTTGAATGATTGGTGGCTCCGGAGGAAAGTTTAGTGGTTCAGGATCTACGAACCGTTCCTGAATATTCTCCGGATTCTCAATTGTGAGGTCGGGTTCAAAAAATGGATTATCGGAAATTTGAACTGAAGTACTTGGTCGACTGGATGACGATTCTAAAGAAAAATCAACGGCGGTTATATTTGCTAAATGTCTTGATCGAGTTACAGGTGGTGAACGTACAAAAGGTGGTGAACGTCTTGCTCGGTGCATTCACTGAATATCCTATTAGTTTTAAAAAGGAAAGAAAAATTATATAAGTTATCCAATCAATAGACTTTTCTGATTTTGCCCACGTTTCGAATAGCCAAAAGATGCAGCAGAGGGGCAGGATTCGTTTGGTCTCAATATAATTGAGGACTGTTTGGCTCCAATAACCCGGTCCACGTACAAATCCAACTATTACTACGAACCAGAAAATTTTGATGTCTATCAATTTAACCACTTAAAATAAATTTTCGTAATTTTAAGAAAATTTAGATAAGAAGTAGAAAAAATTCTAAGTCCTAAAAACTAGAATAGCGAGAAATAAGAAAGAAAAAGAGTTCGTCGAAAAAGGTCGAAAAAGAAAAATGGTGGAAAAATAAAAGGTGACGAAAAAAAAAAATAAAAGAAACTTATAAAACTTAAAAATACTTGACTAACCTAATCTTATTACTACAACTAACTTAAAATTATAATCGCAAATTGAAATTACTAATTGGAATGATAATTGATACATAGTAAAAAGTGTCTAAAAATATTAAAGCTTACAGGAAAAACTAAATCCCAAATGGAAATAACTTAAAAAGAAACTAAAACTTAAAAAGGCGTCGCAAAAATTTAACAGCTCTGAAATCATACGTAAGTAACATCCATGTCAAAAAAAAAAAATAATAACAGCTAGAAAATGTAAAAGTTGATATGTGTAAAATAAAACTAAAAGATATTACCTCCCAAGATTAATAGAACTCGAAGAAGCGCCGGTAGAGCTGCCAACATCCACCATATTTCCAATAAAACAACCACCTAATACAACACACCAAAAATTTATCCCAATATCACCACCAACTACGTTAGTGTAAACATTCAAATAAAGTAAATCCGACTTTGGCAAGCTTTGCATTTTCAGGAATCACTGTCCAAATAAACCAACTAAATTAATCGGATTTTATAAATAAGAATATATAGTTAGTAGGTGTCCATCAACAAAAGGAAAGCCTTATATGTGTTTCTAGAAATATCTCTTTGAAGTCCTGATATAGCCTCGACCATTAATTGAACAATCTCAGAATCTTCACAAAAACTTTTATAACAATGACCCGATACTAAATCACTACATACTAATAGTAGTTCATATTTATTCACTTTGCAAGTTTACTACAACGGAAGGTGCAAAGGCATAGTAAATACTGGTAGCTCGAACTTCTAAAGCAATTACAGTTACAAATAAACATATAAACATGAAGGTAACTACGATATTTTTTTTGTCGTTTTTTTTTTATTTTTATTTTTATTTTTGTATGTCATCACCATTTCACCATATATTTAATTTAACTTCACATTTTAGAACATCTTTCAATCAAATAATTCTTAAAGATTAAATACAGATCATGACAGACAACCCTCCTGAGCAACAAAGTTACTAAGAAGACACCCATCATAGACAACCCATTTGGTCCTTATTCTCCAGAAATTATTCATCGAATTAAGTTTGTGACATTAAAAATGAATACTACAATGATAACTAAAGATAAATCTCCAATGCTAAATGCGCCAACATTTCTACAGCAGCAGCAGCATGCTTATCACTACAGAATACGACACGGTTGTTTAACAATCCTTTCTTGAATGAGGTTACTATAGAAGCACAGACCAAAGACTTTTTATTTTGATTGCTACATAAAATAAGTAGCTCATTCTAATTGCAAGTTTATCGATGGAAATTAATATACAGTTGAATTATGTTCATCACCATTAATAATTTCGGCAACAGCGCATCAAAGTTCACTCAGTCCTCCCCCAGAATTAACTTATGGTCTCTGCAGTACTTCCCTAGTGGCTACCAGTAAAGTATACATACATTTTGAATTCAAACTACGTACAATTGCGCAAGTACTTAAATATACACTATCAAGCCTAACTTTAGCTCCTGATCAACATTCAAAATTTATCAGATGCAAAAACAAAAAATAATTATAATAATTATAATAAATGAGAAAATTTAAGCATAGTTAGTACAACCCTCCTATCATCATGTAAACAATGGAGTAGCCACCCATCTTTGTTTGTCTTGCATAAATAAATATATAAAGTAAATAATCAAATTGAAACCTCATGTCGTTTCATATGGGTTCGCCGCAGGCGTAAAACCATCACTACCACCGCCGCAGTAAAACCACCACAACAAAAGACTTTCTAGCGAACGACTAAAAAGCGGAGCTCGTTTTGAACGACTGCTAGTAGAAACGGATACCATTTTTAGGGTTTTAAAAACAAACAGCAAACACCAAGTTTTTCAGATTCAAACCCTAACCTTCCTAATATCTTCAATCGCCAAGTTTAAAATCACCAACTAAAGAAGGAGAATCACATGAAAAGAACCATAACCTGTAACAGGTCGTCGAAACTACGAAGAATAGCCGTAGGGTTGCGCTACGGTTTTTTTAGTGGCGGCTACATCGACTAATACGGTCGGAATATACCGTAGTTAACCTTCAAAAGGGGTTGGTGATTGTTGAGTTTTCTGGAGAGGGATAGAGTTGGTGGTCTATTTGGAAAAGGGGGAGAGACGGATTTAGATTGGGGACGGAAAAGGAAAACGTGAGGAAGGTGTGTGGATTTAAAAAAGACACGTGACACCATTTAAACGGGTATTAAACCGAAAACGACATTAGCTGGGAAAAATTTAAAACAAAAACGACATCCAGAAGCTTTTGTTGATACTCCCTCCCTCCGTTCCAGATTAATTGTCCCCAGAGAAAAATCACACAGTTTAAGAAAAAGTGACTATCACAAATACCTTTTCTGTACTTTTTCTTTACTTTACAGTTTTACCCTCAATTAATTAATTAGAAAACCTCTTTCTTTTGTAATTTAATTAATTGATTATGGACAATATGGTAAAGTTGACTAAATTTATTTTCCATATTTAGTGGACAATTAATCTGGGACAAGCTGAAATGGAATAGTGGATGATTAATGTGGAACAGATAGAGTACATAATAGTATAATTCTTTTTTTGCCTAAACAAATTAAAAAATAAAAGGGAGTTTTTGCTGATGTCATGGTTTACTTTCAATAATTGTAACATGTGGTTTAAACGGTCTTAACATATTATACTAATGATGTCATTCTAATTAGCTTTTCCCTTTTAATACTACATAAAGAATTAAAATTTAAAATAATAACTCCAGATTAACAAAAGAAGCTTACACAATACGATTTCATGCACTTATCGCGTTCTTGATTTTTATTGAAATTTTGTTTTTCACGCCTCTTAATCTATTTCTCCACAATCCAAATTGAAAAATTATATTGTACACAATAGTCTCTCACTGGATTAATTATCGATTCGTCTTTCAAATTCTCTAGGAAAAATTGTTTTAAAATGCAATGAACTTTCACCAAATTTCTATTGTATGCATCCAACTTTCAGATCTCCGATTATATGATTCAACTATCTATTGTATGTATCGAGTAACTTGTAGAGAAGGTATCAAGTTAATACATAGAAAAATTCGTGGTTGATCCCTAAACTTAACATATGTTAAATTTTTCCGTTAAGTCTTATCTCATCCTACAATTCCCTTCATTTTTCAAGAACATCTTCATCTTCATCTTCAAGAATACCTTCATCTTCATCTTAAACTTCAAGATTACCTTCATCTTCAAAATACACATAGCCATTTGATTCAAACCTCACAATCAAAATCATATATATATATATATATATATATATATATATATATATATATATATATATATATATATATATATATATATATATATATATATATATATATATATATATATATATATATAGTGCTAGGATCAAGAGAGAAGTAACCAATCGGGGGAAAACGGGGGGAAACAATTTTTTTTTTTCGTTTTTTAAAAAAACTTTGTTCACGAACATTATAGATTGGATGAAAATAAGAACATTTAGAAAAGACACTTCGTGATGAATGTTATTATATTGGCGGGAAAACGCTCGAAGAAGTAATATATAATAATTATCGTGTTTTTCGAGCGTATGTTGAGGTTTTAGACATTAGGGTTTAGATATTAGGGTTTAGATATTAGGGTTTATAGCGTTTAGATATTAGGGTTTAGAAATTTAGGGTTTGGGGTTTAGATTTAGGATTTAGATTGAGTTTTTAACACGAACGGTTTAGAGTTTAGGGTTTAGGGTTTAGGGTTTGGTGTTTTGGGTTTATTCCATAAACCCAAAACACCAAACCCTAAACCCTAAACTCTAAATCGGGCTAAATTTTACTTCATAAAACATGAAAAAAAACGTTAACATTCTTCACGAACAATATTATCTTGAATGTTATTTTTGTCGATCGTTTTTCCGCCAAAATAATAACATTCATCACGAAGTGTCTTTTCTAAATGTTCTTATTTTCATCCAATCTATAATGTTCGTGAACAAAGTTTTTTCAAAAAACGAAAAAAAAAAAATTCTTCCCCCGATTGGTTACTTCCCCATTGATCCTGCATATATATATATATATATATATATATATATATATATATATATATATATATATATATATATATATATATATATATATATATATATATAATTTACTAAATTAAAAAAAAAAAAAAAAAAAAAAAAACATTTTCAATCGCAGCCATTACTAACCTAAAACTTCCCAACACAACCCAATTAAACCCTAATCTTCGAAATTAACACAAATTAGATTCAGTTCCATTGATTATACCTAAACAGTTCACAAAATATATTTTTCATTATTCAATATTATTAACATTGTTACCAACATTCACTAAAATCAGATGAAAATATACACATTATATATAATTATATCAAAATGTTAAAAGGGTATGAGAAATTAAAAAAAGAAATCTGACCTTGTTATAATTATTTGATGAGAAAGAAAGGAACTTGACTACGGACTTACGAAGCCACCACTATAACCACAAATACAAAAAAGTTACGATATAAATATAATATATAATTACAAATATAATAATACTTGTGATCAAATTCGGATCAGACAAACCCCAAAACATACATGTGGGCATGTGGGAAGGTGGGTTTTAAATAATAATTTTTTTCAATAGAAGTCTAAACAAGAAATGAGAAATCTGAAGGAGTTTTAGAAATCCTAATGACAGAAATTACAAGATTAGAATAGAACACAAAACCCAAACCCCAACGTTAAAGCAGAGAGGGAAAACTGTGTGTGCGAAAATGGAATAACAATATTTTAAATTAAAACATCATAACAATGATTAAGATTGAGACTTTATGAAGCATTACGTGAACAAACTTCAGAGCAATGTTTTGTTGGAAATATGTTTTCGGGTTGGCTACGGTTTGACCGTGGTACATATATTTCGAAGATATGCCAATGACATTAAATAATAAAAGTCCATTTATCCTATACGGTCACACACAAAGGCCAATCGTAAATTGTTTGATATACCTTCTAATCGGAAATTAATTTATTAATCATTAGTTAATGGTTTAATAAATTAAGTAAGTTTTTTTTATGTGTATACATATACTTACATAGGGGTGGTCAGTATTTGGTTTGAAACCGTGGAACCCGAAAACCAAACCGAAACCAAACCGGAAAAAAAACCAAACCGAATTTGAAAAACGGTTTTCGGATCGAGTCAAACCGAAACCGAATTTGAATTCGGTTTTCGGTTCGGTTTTCGGTTTTGGAAATTCTGAATTCGGTTTAACCGAAAACCGAATTTAAAACCGAATTCAAAATTTTTATATATTTAATTTATATATTTATGTTTTAATGTCATTATAATTTGGGATCCAATCAATAAAATATGTTCTCACCCATATGACGATTTGGTAACTCACATTATAATTATGTTACTCAAATTATTATGTTCATCTTCTTAATAACAGAAGCCGTAAAAGTCATAATTAAGTTGTAAATATTAATAAATCATCGAATTCTTGATAATTTAATAGAACGTCATTGTTTTAGGATATAAATAACTAAGGCATTAGTAAGGCCACAATTAAACTACCATCATTCTCAGTTTTTTCATAATATTCGGTTTTAACCGAAAACCGAACAGAATCCGAATTTGAATTCGGTTTTCGGTTCGGTTCGGTTTTAACTTTGAATTCGGTTTTCGGTTCGGTTTTCGGTTTTGCCCAAAAAAAATTCAAAACCGAATACACCGAACCGAATAAACCGAACAAACCGAAAACCGAACCGATGAACACCCCTATACTTACAAATCTAAATATTTAGAGATTTGATTAGATTTTGCAAATCATATTTTATATAAGATATAAGATTTGATTTGATTTATAAAATATGATTTGATTTTGTAAATCTTATTTTATATAAAGATTTGATGTTGCAAATCTTTCCAAATCTTTATTTATTATATTTGTACTAGATGTATTAATTATTGTATCAATTATGTAATATATAATACCAAGTCTTGCTATTGGAAAAATATACAAAAGATACTAAACACACATACAAAAATGCTAGTTTCTTTCTCATTTTCAAGTAACCAAAATACTTGAAATCTATAATTGGGTTCGGTTTTTGGTGGAAATAAGGAAGAAGAAAAGATCCATTAAGTAGAAGGTATAGATCGAAGCAAGGTTGGAACTTTGGGTGTCTACCGTTTAGAGGAACTCTTCTTTGAGTTTTCAAATTCGATCTTCAAAAGGCTACAAAGGTTGTATTCTAATCTTCTCTTGTTCAGTTTCGTTAATTTATTTTGTTTGCTAAAGTTTTTGTACAATGATCCGTGGAAGAGTATGATTTTGTAAATATTTAAAAAATGCTTCCGCTCGCTTTGAATTTGTATCATACTCCAACAGTGGTATCCGAGCCATCTTGTACAAGTTTTAGCAAACTTTTCTTATGATATTTAGTTTTGATGGATGTGTTGTGCATGATTCTTGGAGATGATCATGCATAACAAACATGCCAAACAAGTATCATGATTTATGTTTTATGTTTTCCAAATACTAATTTGAATCTTGGATTTTAGCAAAATGTAAAATGGGTTAAACTCATTTTTTTCATTTAAGAATTTTTTCCCAGCTTGGACAGTCCGTCTTTGATGGACTATTTCGGGGCTTTAAAGTCAATATTATTATATGAGACCCATTGCATTTGAAAGCTAACTGAAAGAACTTAAATTTGAAAAAAAAAAAATTCATCGAAAACAGACTAGAAATGAGTAAGATATGACCATCTGAAGTTGCATGTATGAATCTGCCAAAATCCGAAAATTTGATAAGGTAACTTGAATGTTGACTAAAAGTGATTCAAAGTTTAGGAAAATAAAGTACATAAATTATATTCATGTTTTACATTAAATGAGAAAATAAAAATTGTTAATTTTAGACTTTATGCTTTGTTAAAGTGGATAAATCTTCAACATGTTTTAATTCACTTAATATGTTTGTTTGGATGGTTTTAGCATGAAAACCATACTTACAAAATATGAAGTGGGTTTACATACATAAGTTATGTAAACAAGGATTGATATTTGTTATGTGCCATTAAGTGTTGTTTAAATCAATCCTTATCGAAACATATTTCATAAAATGGATGTTTGGCACTCCATTTGTAATGTATATGATTGTTGTATGAAATCGGTAGTATTTGCCTCAATAAGACCCTTGTGTGGATGTTTGGTTGTATGATTTAATTTATTATTTATTCGGGATGAATGTAATAATTTATTAAACGGCTTGCATGTCGTCTTTCTATTTATATTGTATTTGTAATAGTATAGAAAATAGAATAGTTATTTTGTAAGATAATGCAACCAAGATTGGAATCAAGAAGACGATGTTAATAAGGCGGCCCATCTGAGCATATAATGGAGATGGCGGTTTTAGTGGGAGTCAATTCTCACACAAGGTTATGTCTCTAGTTGACCATGTTTTTTCGTGTATTGGCTCACCGGAAAAACGCATAGGACTCGAGGCATAGTACCGATAATTGCGTGTCATGATTATTATTGTGTTCTTATTTGTCTATGCCATGCTAGCTAGAAAATTAGTATAGAAACAAAAGACAATAATCACTTAAAATGGTTTGGTAAAATTAGTTTAACAAACGCAACACGCAATACATAATTAGAAAATGTTTTAAAATGGAATAAACTACTTTTGCTAAAAGAAAACAAAACCCCGTTTTAAATGTAAACTTTACACTACCCGTGAGTAGTACACACATCCGAACCTTCTACCTGTTAGAGTTCGCGATACCCGAGAGTCTTGGGCCGGACTTTAGTTGGGTGTTGGGAAGGGTGAGGTGAATTTCGTGATACCCGAGAGTCTTGGGCCGAATTTCACGTGTATCTATCACGGACGGTTTACAATCTGAAATTGTGGTTCGCGACAAACCCGCCACGAGGAAGGATTAGCGTAGAAGGGATTAAACATGCCAAGTGAAATAATTGATTATCACTAAATCCTGCAGAACCTAAGAATTTCATAATGGATGAAATTGGTAATATAGTTACCTACCTAAATAGCTTATGATTGGCGATCCGCGGTAAACCCGTCGTTACCATAAGTGAAATATGGATCTTAACCTTGTTAATTATAATTGTTTGAATATTGAACACACTTGGGTAATTATCTTAACAAGGATTAAACATATCAAACTAACTAATACAACTTACTTTAAAAATATGATAGATGTCTGCAACAAACACAAATCCTACTCCGTCATCAATCACTAATTTCTGCCTTAAAGGGCTCCTCGAAAAAGACAAGCTTACGGGCTTGAACTACATGGACTGGCTTCGTAACCTAAGAATTGCTCTTAGGATGGAAGGAAAGATCAGGGCAATTGAGGAACCCTTACCGGCAGAACCCGGATCGAGAGCTACTCAAGCGGCTAGGGAAGAGTTTGAAAAACGTCGTTCCGAGTCTAATGAGGTAGCATGCTTGATGTTGGCTACCATGTCTCCGGAGCTCCAAAAGGGCATGGAGAGCTTAGGGTCGTATGACATGCTTAACCAACTCAAAGACATGTTTCAACAACAAGCAAAGCAAGAAAGGTTTGACACCGTGAAAGCTCTCGTATCTTGTAAAATGGCAACGGGAAGTAGCGTTAGTGTCCATGTACTACAAATGAAAGGGTACATAGACCGACTGGAGAGCCTTGGTTTTTCCATAAGTCAGGAGCTTGCAACGGATTTTATCCTGAACTCGCTGACTAGTGCATATGAAGGATTCATTATGAACTATAATATGAACAATATGGAGAAAACAATTATGGAGCTCCATGGCATGTTGAAAACCGCTGAGGCTAACATGGCCAAAGCTAAACCCGCAACTACCGTCCTAGCCATTCGTGAAGGTGGGATCAAGAAGAAGAAAAATAAAACAAAGGGCAAGAACAAGGGCAAGGGTAAGATTGGCAAGTCCAACTTCAAACCTAAACCTAAGGGCATTGCTAACTCTTCTACTTCAAAGATCCCGCAAACCAAGTCTCCTGAAGAAGCAATATGCTTCCATTGTGGGGATAAAGGACATTGGAGGCGCAATTGTACTAAGTACTTGAAGGAAATTAATGAACTACGGGCTAAGGGTGTCGTTGTACCTTCAGGTTTGTTCATGATTGAACTAAACAATACTACTATTTCTAATTCTTGGGTATTGGACACAGGATGTGGTACTCACATTTGTACAAATGTGCAGGGACTCACAAGAAGTAGGAAGCTGAAGACCGAAGAGCTCAATCTAATCATGGGGAATAAGAACGTTGCCTCTGTTAACATGATTAGAGAATACAAGCTTTCTTTTGATTCTGGTCTATGTATTGTTTTATCTAATGTTTGCTACAGTGCCAAAATGGCAAGAAATATTATATCTTTTGATGCTTTATTTAATGATGGTTTTGATTTTAGTTTTGATAATGGATCAATACTTGTTCACAAAAATGGAATGTTTTATTTCAAGGCTAGTCCTTGTAAAGGCATCTTAGAAACCACAGCAAAGCTAAATGATAGTTCAATCTATAATGTTGATTCATCCAAAGATGTTTTGGATAAAAGTATCTATGGCATTGTCGTTTAGGCCACATAAACAAGAAACGCATAGCCAAACTCCAGTCGGAAGGAATTCTAGAATCATTTGATATAATATCTGTAACGACCCGTCAAAATCGCTATTGACGCGGCACGTTAATCATTGATTCCACAGTGAGGTTTTGACCTCTATATGATACGTTTTGATAAAATATGGCATTCATTAAAATAAGTGACTTTCTAAACATAGAAAGTTATAAACATGTGGGCGAGTGCTTAGGTATAAGCAAAACCCCGAAATACATAAGTCTTTAATTTACAGGTTGACATCACAGTCCAATTATTTATTACACAACGCAGTTTTATTTTGAATGCAATAAACTTTGTACAAAGCATGAGAGACTCCATGCAGGCAACAAGCACATCACATCGGAAGCATTCTAAGGACCTGAGAATAAAACATGCTAAAAAGTCAACACGAATGTTGGTGAGTTATAGGTTTAATTGCTCGAGTCATAAACATATATAAAGATAGACCACAAGATTTCATCAAAAGTTTATCAATAGATTCTACGTAACAGAGCACCCTGGTAACTAAACTTAACGCTATAGTGATAATTACCCCATTCGTTTTAATACACGCAAACCAACGTGTCTTAAACTCAAATAACATACGTCCGTTAAAAGGCTAGCGCTCTAGCTCGGACGGGGATGTCAAGCCCTATGGATCCATATACAATTATTCGCGCCCACCAGTCCATATCCTATGTACTGGCAGCTACTAGTTACCAAAGCTAAGGGATTTTCGGTTTAACTCAGTGTAGAATTTAGTATGTACTTGTGTCTTATTGCGTTTAAATAAATTGCATGTATTCTCAGCCCAAAAATATTTAAAGTATTTAAAAAGGGAGACTATAACTCACTGTTCAATATTGAGACTCAATATTGTAGGCAAATTGCGTAGACGTAATGATGGTAGACGACTGTATGGTTGGCCTTGGATTCAAGAACAATACCCCGAACAATACCCAATACTTCCTTAGCTTAAAGCGGTTTGAAACCCGAATTAAAAACACCCTTGTATATACCTTATTATTATTAAACTTAAATTTAAAATTATAACTATAATATAAATATAAATATTGATTAAAGAAAAAAAAATGTAAATAATACGTCGAGTAAACTGGCCTTTTATAGGCATGTTTCTTGATTTTGGTCCCCATGCGATCGCATGGGTTTTCAGTGCTTTTGCCATGCGATCGCATGGCCGCCTGAACCCCTTTTGTTTGCTAGTTTGTCGACATCAAATAGTGTTACTGTAGCCCATGCGATCGCATGGATTTTCAGTGTTTTTGCCATGCGATCGCATGGCTGTCTTTTCCGTTTTTGTTTGCTAGTTCGTCGACATAAAATAGTGTTTACTGTAGCAAATAGTGTTTACTGTAGCAAATAGTGTTTTACTGTAGCAAATCACTGTAGCACTGTAGCAAAATACGGTTTCACTGTTGCAACTAGTGTTTTACTGTAGCAAATAGTGTTTTACTGTAGCAAAGTAATTTTTACTGTACCAAATAGGGTTTTACTGTAGGAAAGTCATTTTTACTTGTACATATATATATACATACATATAATTGTTCATGAATCGTCGAGAGTAGTCAAAGGTAATTGTATATATGAAACAGTTCTAAAATTTTGAGACTCAATCTAACAGACTTTGTTTAACGTGTTAAAATAATAAATCGTATAGAGAATTGGTTTAAATAAGTCAAAAAATTTCGGTTTATCACAATATCATATGATGAATGCGAATCTTGCTTGTCAGGAAAAATAACAAAGGCACCTTTTACAGGAAACTGTGACCGGGCTAAGGATCTGTTGGGGTTGGTACACACTGATGTGTGCGGTCCGTTCAGATCATCTACTAGACACAATGAACGATACTTTGTTACATTTACTGATGACTTCAGTAGATATGGTTACGTTTATTTAATTAAACAAAAGTCTGAAACTTTGAGAGTGTTCAAGGCATACCAAAACGAAGTAGAAAATCAACTGAACAAAAGAATTAAGATTCTCCTATCTGATAGAGGTGATGAATATCTTAATGATGAATTTCGTGATCATCTACGGGGTTGTGGGATAATCTCACAATTAGCTCCTCCTAGAACTCCACAACATAATGGTGTGGCTGAAATGAGGAATCGAACATTACTTGATATGGTTCGATCCATGATGATCCGCACAAAGCTTCCAATCAGTTTTTGGGGTTATGCCCTACAAACTGCCACAGGGATCCTTAACCTCATCCCAACCAAGAGAGTTTCTAAAACACCTTATGAGATATGGCATGGTAAAACTGTGTCTCTCTCATATCTAAGAATCTGGGGTTGTGATGCTTACGTTCGTCGTGAAGCTCAAGATAAACTTGAACCCAGATCTGAAAAGTGTTTATTTGTTGGTTACCCGACTGATTCTTTTGGATATTTGTTTTACAACCCTACTGAGAACAAAGTCTTTGTGTCTCGAAGGGGAGTCTTCCTTGAAAAGGATCTCATATCAAAAGGAACCAGTGGGAGCAAAATTGACCTTGAAGAAATTTAAGAATAAACCAACATGGAAACCAATATTGGAACCGATTCTCCTCAAGAGGTCGACGAGCCTGCAGTTGAAAGAGAAACTGACCTACAGCCACCACCCATACGTAGATCTGATAGAGTGCGTCGAACACCAAAGAAATGTAGTTTACACATATTTGAGGGTGATGACGAAAATATAGATTCTGATGAACCTATTACCTATCAGGAAGCGATGACAGGCCCCGAGTCTGCCAAGTGGAAGGAGGCTATGGACAATGAGATCAAATCCATGCATGATAATCAAGTCTGGACCTTGATTAATCATATACCAGGTACTAAAACCATTGGGTGTAAGTGGGTCTTCAAGAAGAAGACCGATATGGATAGAAATGTACACACATTCAAAACCAGACTGGCGGCTAAGGGTTACACGCAACAATATGGTGTAGACTATGATGAAACATTTTCACCAATAGCTATGTTGAAATCCATTAGAATACTTCTTACCATAGCTGCATTTTATGACTATGAGATATGGCAAATGGATGTAAAAACAGCTTTCCTTAATGGTAAGCTAACAGAGGATGTGTTTATGACACAATCTGAGGGTTATGTACATCCTAAGTATCCTAATAGTGTGTGCAAGCTTCAAAAGTTCATTTATGGACTTAAACAAGCTTCAAAAGTCGTTTTCACTGTAGCAAAATACGGTTTCACTGTTGCAAATAGTGTTTTACTGTAGCAAATAGTATTTTACTGTAGCAAAGTAATTTTTACTGTAGCAAATAGGGTTTTACTGTAGGAAAGTCATTTTTACTTGTACATATATATATACATACATATAATTGTTCATGAATCGTCGAGAGTAGTCAAAGGTAATTGTATATATGAAACAGTTCTAAAATTTTGAGACTCAATCTAACAGACTTTGTTTAACGTGTTAAAATAATAAATCGTATAGAGAATTGGTTTAAATAAGTCAAAAAAATTCGGGTCATCACAGTACCTCCCCGTTAAAGAAAATTTCGTCCCGAAATTTTGAGTAGTACCTGTTTCATGAGCGATATCAGTGAACAAATGTGGATACTTTTGCTTCATTTGATCTTCACGTTCCCAAGTAAACTCGGGTCCTCGTCTTGGGTTCCAACGAACCCTAACTATCGGTATTTTACTTTGTTTTAATTGTTTGACCTCACGGTCCATGATTTCAACAAGTTCTTCGACAAAATAGAGTTTATCATTAATTCGTATTTCGTCAAGAGGAATTACGACATCCTCTTCAGCTAAACATTTCTTCAAATTTGACACGTGAAATGTGTCGAGAACACTACTAAGTTCTTGCGGTAGCTTTAATCGATAAGCAACTGCTCCAATTCTTTCGGTGATTTCAAAGGGTCCTACGTACCTAGGACTTAACTTTCCTCGTTTACCAAATCGTACAACGCCTTTCCAGGGTGACACTTTCAACATCACTTTGTCGCCCACTTGAAATTCTAGCGGTTTTCTTCTTACATCAGCATAACTCTTTTGGCGACTCATGGCCATTTTCAATCGCTGTTGTATTTGAATGATCTTTTCGGTGGTTTCGTGAATAATTTCTGGTCCAGTAAGTTGTCTTTCTCCTACTTCACTCCAACATATAGGAGATCTGCGCTTTCTACCGTAAAGTGCTTCAAATGGCGCTGCGTTGATGCTCGTATGATAGCTGTTATTGTATGAAAATTCTGCCAACGGTAAGTGTCGATCCCAACTGGTTCCAAAGTCAATCACGCATGCCCGTAACATGTCTTCCAATGTTTGTATTGTTCTTTCACTTTGACCATCTGTCTGTGGGTGATAAGCGGTGCTCATATCTAATCGAGTTCCCAATGCTTTTTGTAATGATTGCCAAAAACGTGATGTGAATCGGGTGTCGCGATCAGATATGATGGAGATGGGTACATGATAAGGCTAAAAAGGAACATATATTTCATAGCAAAATCCCCCAAGAAAGATAAGATTTTAGTTGCAATTGTTCCATTTTCAAGTAATATTCGTTTATATTTAATAAGTGCGAAGACAAAAGGTGAAAACGAAGATTTGAAGACAAAAAGGTCCAAAAAGCTCAAAAGTACAAGATACAATCAAAAAGGTTCAAATTATTGATGAAGAACGTCTAAAAATGACAAGAGTACAAGTTACAAAACGCAAAGTACACGATATAAAATTGTACGAAAGGACGTTCGAAAATCCGGAACCAGGACATGAACCAACTCTCAACGCTCGACGCAACGGTGTAAAAATTACGAGTCAACTATGCACAAGAATAAAATATAATATTTAAATAATTCATAATAAGAATAATATTAAATAATAAAAAGTTGTTAATTGAGCATAGTTCAGGGGTCGTAAATGAAAATTCAATTTCTAATTTCGCCTATAAAAGGCTATGTAACGATCAATTGAAATATACATTTTTTCTATCCTAAATCTATATATCGATCCATCTATCTATTATCAATATCTATATTCTATATCTCTATCATAATGTTAACTTAATAAGATATAACAATAATCTTAATTTTAATTTTAAATTATGATAATAATAAGATTTATGATAGAGATCGTTTGAGTGTGTAAGTCGAAATTCTGTCCGTGTAACGCTACGCTATTTTTAATCATTGTAAGTTATGTTCAACCTTTTTATATTAATGTCTCGTAGCTAAGTTATTATTATGCTTATTTAAAACGAAGTAATCATGATGTTGGGCTAATTACTAAAATTGGGTAATTGGGCTTTGTACCATAATTAAGGTTTGGGCAAAAGACCGACACTTGTGGAAATTGGACTATTGACTATTAATAGATGGGGGGTATTGTCTAATTGAGTGACAACTCATTGGAGTCTGTCGAACCTATTTTCAAATTAATTATCCTAATAATTAATAATGATTATGGTTGTCCTATTTAGTGACGTTTATATGGAATCTATTATAATCATTTAATTAATTATTCGGGTTGGGTAATTGATTATTCAAACTGATCAAGTGGGTAAATTAATATTCATATCTAATCAAAACAGGGGTAGATTACATACAGTGATAACTGGTGTAATTGTTGACAGAAGTGATAACTGCGTCACAGTTTAAATCCTTAATTAGTTGGAATATTTGACTTCGGGTATAAGGGTAATTTGACGAGGACACTCGCACTTTATATTTATGACCGATGGACTATTATGGATAAAAACCAGATAGGTATCAAATAAACCATGACAAAAGGACAATTAACCCGAGTAACAATTAATTAAAATCAAAACGTCAAACATCATGATTACGGAAGTTTAAATAAGCATAATCCTTTTATTTCATATTCTATCGCAATTTTATTTATTGTTATTTTATTTATCGTCATTTATTTATTTTACGCACTTTAATTATTGTCATTTATCTTTACGCTTAAAAATATAAAATCGACAAACCGGTCATTAAACGGTAAAAACCCCCCTTTTATAATAATATTACTACTTATATATATATATATATATATATATATATATATATATATATATATATATATATATATATATATATATATATATATATATATATATATATATATATATATATTTATATAAATATAGTTTTATAAAAATATAGTACGTAATCACTAGCTCCCTGTGGAACGAACCGGACTTACTAAAAACTACACTACTCTACGATTAGGTACACTGCCTATAGTGTTGTAGCAAGGTTTAGGTATATCCCATCCGTAAATTAATAAAACTTGTGTCATATTTTGTAGTATTTCCTAGTAAAAATAATACTATTTCGTACCCTCACGCTACAACATCAAGTTTTTGGCGCCGCTGCCGGGGAGCGCTAAAACGCTATATTTTTAATTATAATAATAATTTAATAAATATAATAATATAATAATATTGAAATAAAATATAATAATATAATAATATTGAAATAGAATATAATAATATAATAATATTGAAATAGAATATAATAATATAATAATATTTTAGAATATATTTTGAATCGTAAAAGTTTTAAAAAGTCGTATTTATTAAATACTTCAGGGGTATATTATGTAACTTGTAATTAATAATTTCTATCATGTCGCTTTCATGTGAATAGTAAATTAATTAATTTGTTTTCATTTACTATTCATGAATAGTAAATGAATTAAAAAAAAAGTTTTGAAAAAAAAATAATAATTATAAAAAAAAGTATTAATTTGTAAAAAAAAAATTCGTTTTTTTTTAAAAAAAAAAAATTGTAAAAAAAACGTTTTTTTTTAAGAAAAAAAAATTCGTTTTAAAAAAAAAAAAAAAATTTAAAAAAAAAAAAAAAAAAATTTGTAAAAAAAAAAACGTTTTTTTTTAAGAAAAAAAAATTCGTTTTTAAAAAAAAAAAAAAATTTTAAAAAAAAAATTTAAAAAAAAAAAAAAAATTTTTTTAAATATAATAAATTATAATTTTTTTTAAGTTTTATTACCTTTATATTTTTAGACTATAGTTACAATTTTTAGTATTAAGTTTAGTTTTGCCATAGTTATTTTTATTTCTAGAATTTTTAGGCTTTGCCGTAAAATCCCTTAAGTGCTTATTCCTTAGACTAAGATTGAGGTGCTTTAGAATTTTGCGACGCCGTTTTTCGCGCTACTTTCTTATTTTTATTTTTCGACGCCTATTTTTCGACCTTTTTATTTTTCGACACTTTTCGACGCGCAATCTTTTTCTCTCTTATTTCTCGCCATTCTAGTTTTTAGGACTTAGAATTTTTTCTACTTCTTCTCTAAATTTCTTAAAATTACGAAAATTTATTTTAAGTGGTTAAATTGATAGACATCAAAATTTTCTGGTTCGTAGTAATAGTTGGATTTGTACGTGGACCGGGTTATTGGAGCCAAACAGTACTCAATTATATTGAGACCAAACGAATCCTGCCCCTCTGCTGCATCTTTTGGCTATTCGAAACGTGGGCAAAATCAGAAAAGTCTATTAATTGGATAACTTATTATAATTTTTCTTTCCTTTTTAAAAACTAATAGGATATTCTGTGAATGCACCGAGCAAAACGTTCACCACCTTTCATACGTTCACCGCCTGTAACTCGATCAAGACATCTAGCAAATATTGTCGCCGTTGATTTTTCTTTAGAATCGTCATCTAGTCGAACAAGTACTCCAACTCAAATTTCCGATAATCCATCTTTTGAACCCGACTTCACAATTAAGAACCCGGAGCATATTCAAGGACAATTCCAAGATCTTGAACCACTAATTATTCCTCCTGAGCCACAAACCATTAAATCAGAATCCTCTAGTGATTCGTATTCAACAAATTCAATTATGGAAGTAACGGAACCTCTAAGTATGGAAGATCGAATGAGAGCCACACGCACTGGCCAAGGTCACGCCATTATTAAGCCAGAAGTTAATGCGCCAGATTATGAAATCAAAGGACAAATTCTACACATGGTAACTAACCAAAGCCAATTCAGTGGTGCACCGAATGAAGATCCTAACGAACACCTTCGTACGTTTAAAAGAATTTGTACACTATTCAAAATCCGAGAAGTGGAAGATGAGCAGATCTATCTCATGTTGTTTCCCTGGACTTTAAAGGGAGAAGCCAAAGATTGGTTAGAATCGTTACCTGAAGGGGCGATTGACACATGGGATGTTTTAGTTGAAAAATTTCTTAAACAATTCTTTCCGGCATCTAAAGCCGTGAGACTTCAAGGAGAAATTGTTACGTTCGCGCAAAAGCCAAATGAAACATTATATGAGGCGTGGACAAGATTCGGAAGGATGTTGAGAGGATGTCCTCAACACGGTTTAGACACTTACCAAATAGTACAAATATTCTACCAAGGTGTCAACGTTGCTACACGAAAAGACATCGACATAACAGCTGGTGGTTCCATTATGAAGAAAACCGCAACTGAAGCTTACAAAATTATTGATAACACAGCCTCCCACTCGCATGAGTGGCACCAAGAAAAAGATATTTTTCGTTCATCTAAAGTGGCTAGAGCCGATTCTAGCCATGACTTTGATTCCGTTTCAGCAAAAATAGATGCTTTCGAAAGACGAATGGAAAAGATGAATAAAGATATTCACGCAATACGAATCAGTTGTGAGCTATGCGGTGGACCACACTTATTGAAAGATTGTCACATTGAACCAACATTGGAACAACGAGAGAATGTTTCCTATATGAACCAAAGGCCTGGAAATAATTATCAAAATAATTATCAACCGCCAAAGCTAAACTTCAATCGAAATCAAAATATTCTTTACAATCCAAAAGGACCCGAAAATAACTGGTATAACCAACAAGGTCCGAATAACCAACCAACTCAAAACAACACTTTCAATCAACAAAGACCTGGCTTATATAAACCACAACAACAAACCGAAGAGAAAAAGTCAAATATGAAAGACGTGGTATTCAAGCTAGTTGAATCTCAAACACAATTTATTGAAACTCAAACCCAAACGAACGAGAGGTTTGATCAATCATTAAGAACTCAACAAGCTTCCATTTTGAATCTAGAAAAACACGTAGGTACTCTTGCTAGCTTAATGAGTGAGAGGGAACAAAGAAAGCTACCGAGTAATACTGAAGCAAATCCTCGGAATGAGAATGTTAACATGGTTTCAACAAATTCTGAAAAACCAGCTCCGGAAGATGGGAAGGTTTTAGATGAGAATAAAAATGAAGAAGTTACACCACCACCACCAGAGTATGTAAAGCCAGTGGTAGCACCATGTAAACCACCCATCCCGTTTCCAAGAAAAGGAGTTGAGTATGAGCAAGTGATAGGTAATAAAGATTGTGATACCTCTGGAAAGAAGAAGAAGAAAAAGAATAAGAAAGTGCAAGAAACAAAAGCCGTAAATATAAACCCGGTGAATACAGTTCCACCAAAACCTCCACCTAGGGTAGGTGATCCGGGTGAATTTATTGTTCCTTGTCTACTTAGTGATTGTGTCATGTATGATGCACTAGCAGATTTAGGTGCAAGTGTAAGTGTTATGCCTCTTTCCTTATATAAGAGATTAGGTGTAGGTAAGTTAAGTCCAACGGATATGAGTGTTCGACTCTTTGATCAAACCATTAAGTACCCAGTTGGAATTGCTGACAACCTACCCATTCAAGTAGGCAATTTAACCTTTCTAGTCGAATTCATTGTCATTGACATAGAAGAGGACCCAAACATTCCTCTAATTTTAGGTCGACCATTCTTAGCGTCCACCAAAGCGTTCTTTGATGTAGGAAATGGTAGAATGACACTTAAAAGTGGTGACAAATCGATCACCTTTATGATTCGAAAGACTAAATCTCCACCAACCAAAACCGTTGAACCAGTAAAAGCGATTGGTAAGAACCATGTTGTTTTACCAACTCCAACGGTAATACTTAGCAATAATGAAACGCCTAAGTGTGGGGAAAATGAAGTAACACCTAATGATGACATGATAACAAAGAACCCCGTTGTTGATACGAAATTAAATGATCCCGTTATTAATAGTTCAATGAAGAAACTTATTAAACGGATTCGCGATGCTAGAACCAAGGGGAACTTTAAGTTATGTAACCGGTTAGTATCCAATCTATCACCTAAAGAAAAGGAGAAACTAGTTGAAATTGTGGATATTACACAGGAATCCGACCAATGGCTTAAAGAGAAAGTCACAGATATGCAAGTTGATTATGGACCAAGAGAAATTGACGATGAAGTTAATCACAATTTTGACACCACAGCTACCTAAGTGTGGGGAGATTCAAGTGTTCTAAAAAGAAAATGCTATCTAGAGTTAGTTGTTCTGTTCTCGTGTAGTTCCGAGAATGGAATCCGAGTGGTCTTTTCCACTAGCAGACACTAAAGAACTAGTTTTCTCCCTCCATTCTGAATTTTTGTTTTGTAGGTTTTATATAAAATTAATATGTTTTTTTTTTTTTTAAATTTAAGTTTTGTGTGAATTTTAAAAACAAAATTTACTTTAATTCATTAAGTTGAAAAAAATGATTTCTAAAATTCGTCGTGAGTTGAAGACTAGGTCATTAAGCCGAAATTACTTTACCCGAGGGCGGGGCGACAAATTTTGTTATCATTATTTTTAATTTTATTGATTTAAAGTATGCCAAAAATATTATACTTTATAAATTTTTGAAAAGTGGGGTTATAAACCAAACTTCAAAAATATATATATATATATATATATATATATATATATATATATATATATATATATATATATATATATATATATATATATATGTTTGTATTTTATCTTATGTACAAAACAGGGTAAAACAACGCACTTTCAAAGACTGTCATTAAAGTTCAGCAAAAGGTACTAATTTTGACGACAAGACGCAAAATAACAAATATGATATAACAAATGAAGGAATGAACGATGAGGCGCCATCTATCATTCGACGAGCTTTGTAATTACAAACTCGGTATTTTTAATCACTTTTCTACGCTAATCACCCTCATGAATTTAAATTATAGTCTGATTTCATGCAAATGAGGGCATTGCATGATCTTAAGTGTGGGGAAGGGTTATAAATTCTCTCAGGTTTATACTTGGTTTATTTGCCAAATTTTGTGAAAATTTGAAAAAATTTCAATTAAATGAAGTCAAAATCATGTTTATACATATTTATGAACGGTGAAAACTAGGTGATAATACCGAAATTATCGTTACCTCGGAAAGGACATAAATTGAGAAACACCCTAAAACGCTTGAATTCATTTAAAATGAAATAGAAGAAAATAAAAAGGCAAAGAAAGAAACTAAGTGTGGGAAGAATGTACCAAGTTATTCAATTTAAAACATATATCACATATTTTTGTATAAGAATTATTGCAGGTACTTTTGCTTTGGACGATACTAATCAGTTTTACCCGGTTTACTGTAATATATTTTAAAGAAAGATGGATCTACACGATGAATCAATTCCATCATTAAAAGGAAGTAAAGTCTTCCGAAAAAGACACACGCTTCTTGATTTAGGTCATGAAGTTGTCGTCCAGACCAGCTGTAGGTTGACGAAAAATCTAGAAAAGTCATCACTAAAATCAGCAGGAAATCCACGGACCTCAGCATCAAACAGGGTCGCCATGTGGTCAGATTTATCCTAACCATGAGAAGGATTTATCTCGTACAATGGGGGGGCACCGTGCAAATTAGCTTGATAAGACTAATGAATCAGATCCCCAGAAAGGATAATCTCCTTAAAGATTAAAAATCAGCTTTTAAGACTGATATTACTCAATCCTTGAGATTGACCTTAAAGATTGAGAATTCAAACTCATGGAATTCGATGATATCTAAACTCGAGCTTGAACGAGAAAATATTTTGATCAAAATTGCAAACCGATTTGTTTTCTGAAAATCCATTTTCAATGCATTCATTACCATTGAACGTAAAATCCTAGGAATTCACCTTGAATTCATTAGGTCACCTGAACCAAATCGGGTGTCAACCGTAAGAACGGTGGTTGCATAGCATGGTCGGAGACAGGACCTTGTGCCAGACCGAAAAATTATAGGATGATCTTTACTATCGCTCCTACCAAGGATAGTTCTAGCATCCGACATGTTAATAAGACCATAATCATCTGCATGTCACGGGACATTGCCTTAACAGTTTCTTGTTCATCGCTTTCCTTTACAACCGGACGGTAGTTTGCCGAAAGGTAATATACGGGACAAGTAAACTGGACGTGTTGCTTTCCTAATACAAGGTTAGCAAGTGGGTAACACAAAACCACAAGTGTTGAGCTAAAATTTTCAAATCTGAAACCCACACAACCCACAAAAATATTTTGCAAACACCGGTGAAGGGTTATTCCGGAAAACTTATCTAGGGTAAAAGCTAGATTAAATTTTCAAAAAGATCAAATGTTTTCATAAAGATCCAATTTCCTTAAGGATCTACATTTTAATAGTCATGTGGGACTGTAAACCACCTTTCAAATGTGCACTTTGCTTTGGAAACCGAAAGTAAATCGGCTATTTGATTGCAAGTGTCGTTGACCTAAACCCGAGGCAACTGTGGATGACACACCCACCTTTAACCATGGTTCTATTGTTAATATCATTGTTTATACCGCTCTATCAAAATCACTGATGTACAAAGTGTGAAGAATAAAGAAGTGATTCGTGTGATGTATTATATTATTTCAAGACTGTATTGCTTGAGGACAAGCAACGCTCAAGTGTGGGGATATTGATAAGGCTAAAAAGGAACATATA
The DNA here is from genome assembly GCF_046630445.1 of Rutidosis leptorrhynchoides. Taxonomy (NCBI): domain Eukaryota; kingdom Viridiplantae; phylum Streptophyta; class Magnoliopsida; order Asterales; family Asteraceae; genus Rutidosis; species Rutidosis leptorrhynchoides. The sequence continues at coordinate 149,571,349 of NC_092337.1, forward strand.
TTTCATAGCAAAATCCCCCAAGAAAGATAAGATTTTAGTTGCAATTGTTCCATTTTCAAGTAATATTCGTTTATATTTAATAAGTGCGAAGACAAAAGGCGAAAACGAAGATTTGAAGACAAAAAGGTCCAAAAAGCTCAAAAGTACAAGATACAATCAAAAAGGTTCAAATTATTGATGAAGAACGTCTAAAAATGACAAGAGTACAAGTTACAAAACGCAAAGTACACGATATAAAATTGTACGAAAGGACGTTCGAAAATCCGGAACCAGGACATGAACCAACTCTCAACGCTCGACGCAACAGTGTAAAAATTACGAGTCAACTATGCACAAGAATAAAATATAATATTTAAATAATTCATAATAAGAATAATATTAAATAATAAAAAGTTGTTAATTGAGCATAGTTCAGGGGTCGTAAATGAAAATTCAATTTCTAATTTCGCCTATAAAAGGCTATGTAACGATCAATTGAAATATACATTTTTTCTATCCTAAATCTATATATCGATCCATCTATCTATTATCAATATCTATATTCTATATCTCTATCATAATGTTAACTTAATAAGATATAACAATAATCTTAATTTTAATTTTAAATTATGATAATAATAAGATTTATGATAGAGATCGTTTGAGTGTGTAAGTCGAAATTCTGTCCGTGTAACGCTACGCTATTTTTAATCATTGTAAGTTATGTTCAACCTTTTTATATTAATGTCTCGTAGCTAAGTTATTATTATGCTTATTTAAAACGAAGTAATCATGATGTTGGGCTAATTACTAAAATTGGGTAATTGGGCTTTGTACCATAATTAAGGTTTGGGCAAAAGACCGACACTTGTGGCAATTGGACTATTGACTATTAATAGATGGGGGGTATTGTCTAATTGAGTGACAACTCATTGGAGTCTGTCGAACCTATCTTCAAATTAATTATCCTAATAATTAATAATGATTATGGTTGTCCTATTTAGTGACGTTTATATGGAATCTATTATAATCATTTAATTAATTATTCGGGTTGGGTAATTGATTATTCAAACTGATCAAGTGGGTAAATTAATATTCATATCTAATCAAAACAGGGGTAGATTACATACAGTGATAACTGGTGTAATTGTTGACAGAAGTGATAACTGCGTCACAGTTTAAATCCTTAATTAGTTGGAATATCTGACTTCGGGTATAAGGGTAATTTGACGAGGACACTCGCACTTTATATTTATGACCGATGAACTATTATGGATAAAAACCAGATAGGTATCAAATAAACCATGACAAAAGGACAATTAACCCGAGTAACAATTAATTAAAATCAAAACGTCAAACATCATGATTACGGAAGTTTAAATAAGCATAATCCTTTTATTTCATATTCTATCGCAATTTTATTTATTGTTATTTTATTTATCGTCATTTATTTATTTTACGCACTTTAATTATTGTCATTTATCTTTACGCTTAAAAATATAAAATCGACAAACCGGTCATTAAACGGTAAAAACCCCCCTTTTATAATAATATTACTACTTATATATATATATATATATATATATATATATATATATATATATATATATATATATATATATTTATATAAATATAGTTTTATAAAAATATAGTACGTAATCACTAGCTCCCTGTGGAACGAACCGGACTTACTAAAAACTACACTACTCTACGATTAGGTACACTGCCTATAGTGTTGTAGCAAGGTTTAGGTATATCCCATCCGTAAATTAATAAAACTTGTGTCATATTTTGTAGTATTTCCTAGTAAAAATAATACTATTTCGTACCCTCACGCTACAACATCAAGTTTTTGGCGCCGCTGCCGGGGAGCGCTAAAACGCTATATTTTTAATTATAATAATAATTTAATAAATATAATAATATAATAATATTGAAATAAAATATAATAATATAATAATATTGAAATAGAATATAATAATATAATAATATTGAAATAGAATATAATAATATAATAATATTTTAGAATATATTTTGAATCGTAAAAGTTTTAAAAAGTCGTATTTATTAAATACTTCAGGGGTATATTATGTAACTTGTAATTAATAATTTCTATCATGTCGCTTTCATGTGAATAGTAAATTAATTAATTTGTTTTCATTTACTATTCATGAATAGTAAATGAATTAAAAAAAAAGTTTTGAAAAAAAAATAATAATTATAAAAAATAGTATTAATTTGTAAAAAAAAAATTCGTTTTTTTTTTAAAAAAAAAAAATTGTAAAAAAAACGTTTTTTTTTAAGAAAAAAAAATTCGTTTTAAAAAAAAAAAAAAAAAATTAAAAAAAAAAAAAAAAAAATTTGTAAAAAAAACGTTTTTTTTTAAGAAAAAAAAATTCGTTTTTAAAAAAAAAAATAAAATTTTAAAAAAAAAATTTAAAAAAAAATTTTTTTTTTTAAAATATAATAAATTATAATTTTTTTTAAATTTTATTACCTTTATATTTTTAGACTATAGTTACAATTTTTAGTATTAAGTTTAGTTTTGCCATAGTTATTTTTATTTCTAGAATTTTTAGGCTTTGCCGTAAAATCCCTTAAGTGCTTATTCCTTAGACTAAGATTTAGGTGCTTTAGAATTTTGCGACGCCGTTTTTCGCGCTACTTTCTTATTTTTATTTTTCGACGCCTATTTTTCGACCTTTTTATTTTTCGACACTTTTCGACGCGCAATCTTTTTCTCTCTTATTTCTCGCCATTCTAGTTTTTAGGACTTAGAATTTTTTCTACTTCTTCTCTAAATTTCTTAAAATTACGAAAATTTATTTTAAGTGGTTAAATTGATAGACATCAAAATTTTCTGGTTCGTAGTAATAGTTGGATTTGTACGTGGACCGGGTTATTGGAGCCAAACAGTACTCAATTATATTGAGACCAAACGAATCCTGCCCCTCTGCTGCATCTTTTGGCTATTCGGGGTTTCCCATTTACTAATGGCTTCGATCTTGGCAGGGTCAACTTTAATTCCATATTTACTGACAACATGGCCCAAAAATTGTACTTCTTGTAACCAGAAATCACACTTCGAAAATTTTACGTACAATTCTTCTTTCTTGAGTATCTCTAGTACCAGTCTTAAGTGTTGCTCATGTTCTTCCTTGTTCTTCGAGTAAATCAATATGTCGTCGATAAAAACAATGACAAATTTGTCTAAATACGGTCTACAGATGCGATTCATTAGATCCATGAATACTGCTGGAGCATTAGTTAATCCAAAAGGCATGACTAGAAACTCATAGTGACCGTAACGGGTTCTGAACGCGGTTTTAGGAACATCTTCTTCCTTCACTCTCAGCTGATGATATCCAGAGAGTAGATCAATCTTAGAATAAACACTTGATCCTTGCAATTGATCAAACAAATCATCAATCCTCGGTAATGGGTACCAATTCTTGATCGTTAATTTGTTTAATTCTCGGTAATCTATGCACATTCTCATAGATCCATCCTTCTTCTTGACGAACAGAATAGGAGCACCCCAAGGTGAAAAACTAGGACGAATAAATCCACGGTCCGATAATTCTTGCAACTAGTCTTGTAATTCTTGCATTTCTGAAGGTGCAAGTCTATATGGAGATCGGGCTACAGGTGCAGCTCCTGGTATGAGATCAATCTGGAATTCTACACATCTGTGTGGAGGTAGCCCCGGTAATTCTTCTGGAAATACTCCGGGATATTCTCTTACAACCGGCATGTCATTAATGCTTCTTTCTTCAGTATCGATCTTCTTTATGTGTGCCAGAATAGCATAACAACCTTTTCTTATAAGTTTCTGGGCCTTCATACAGCTGATAAAGTTCAGCTTTGAGTTGCTCTTCTCCCCATAAATCATTAATGACGTTTCATCCTTATGAGGGATGAGGATTGCTTTCTCAGCGCAAACAACTTCTGCTCTTGTTTTGGACATACAGTCCATGCCAACGATTACATCAAAACTTCCTAATTCTACGGGTATCAAATCGATTTCGAAGGTTTCACCAGCGAGATTTATTTCGCAACCATGGCAAATTTTATCGGCTTTTATCAGTTTACCATTAGCTAATTTAATAGTATATTTATCGTCTAGAGGTAATGATGCACATTTTAGTTTAGAACTAAAGTCTTTACACATATAACTTCTATCAGCACCCGTATCAAACATAATAGAAGCTAGTTGATTATTAACGGTAAACGTACCCGTGACAAGATTAGGATCCTCACGTGCTTCACTGGTACTAACATTAAATGCCCTTCCACGTGCGGGTTCTTTGTTCTTCTCCTTATCAGGGCATTGATTTATAAAGTGACCAGACTTCCCGCATCCATAACATTTCTTGACATCGATCGATTTTTTCTTTACTTCAGAAACGGTGGCATAACAATCTTTCGCCACATGTCCTTTCTTGTTGCACATCTTTAGCAGAACGGATGGGGTCCCTTATAGTTTGGACTAGCAGTTGCCCCATCTTGTTTACCTTTAAAAGTTTCTTGTTACTTCAATTGAGTACTTTTTCCCTTATAGTCTTCCCATTTCCTCTTTCCTTCAGTTGTCTTGACTTCGGTAATTGGTGCCTTAATCGAACTCTCTGTGATCTGGTCCATGAGTTGGTGTGCCATTGTCATGGCTTCCTGCATCGCATTCGGTTTGGACGATGTAACATTTCCTTTGATATTGATCGATAAACCGTCAATATACATTTCTATCTTTCGTTTCTCGTTTGGCACCAATTCGGGACACAACAAGGCTAGTTCCATGAAACGCTTTTCATAGTTATTGAGATTCGCGCCGAAAACCTTCAGATTACGTAACTCAGATTCCATTTTTCTGATCTCGTTTCGAGGACAGTACTCCTCGATTAGCATCTTTTTCAGTTCTTCCCAAGAGATATCATATGCCGTATCTACTCCTTCTGCTTTAGCATAATTGTTCCACCAAGTAAGTGCACTGTCTTGCAACGTGCAAGCATACTTTGACTTGTCTCCGTTCGCACAATTACTGATTTTGAAAATGGACTCCATCTTTTCAAACCATCGGGTTAGACCGACTGGTCCCTCGGTTCCACTAAACGTCTGTGGTTTGCATCCTTGAAAAGTTTTGTATGAGCATCCATTTCGTGAGTTTGTGTTTACGGCTGCTGCTTTGGCTGCTGCTTCGGCTGTTGCTTTTGCTGCCTCGGCTGCAGCAATTCTTTCATTCACACGTTTCTCGACTAGTTGCTCAAACTCAGCATCCGACATTTGAGACATGTTTCTTCAATAAACACAACAGATATAATTTAATCATATAGAATATTATAGGTAAAATGAGTTGTCAATAGTTAATCGTAGCATATTAATAATATGAACCGATTATTATAAAAGCCTTTTCTTCTTATTAGCATTTTATAATTATTTCTAGGGTATTACCTACCCGTTAAGTTCATACATAATAGCTAGTATAAGGAATTAACTACTAAAATCCTAATAATATTTCACTATGAAAAATTATAGCGAGTTACTACGTTATTATGTAATAATAATAATAAGTATTAATAATACAAATAATCATTCCATGCATTTATTATTAATAAACCAAAATAATACAATACCATACAATACCGATATTTTACATATGATTATTCTACATAACAAGATAGAGTAGCACACATAAGCAATAGGATAGCGCATGGAAGATTTATGGTTGCGAGGTCGTTTATTCAGAACTATCAGAAACTTCTTCCCATTTGGTTCTCTCTGCCAATTGTTTGTGTGCACATGGTCCGACAGACATTCTGGCAGTGTATTTTATTTTTAGTTGGGGTTTTGAGGTACCCGTTGCCTCAGTGGGTTTAATACAATAAGGGAGGTTACGGATCGAATGGTCCTGTTCCTTTTTAATAATTAAGGACTTTTTATTATTGTGGTTTTTTTTATTATCTATAGCAAGTTGAAATTTCTCCTTAGTGATCTCTTTTATTTCATTAGCGAAATCCTCCTCCTTTCTGATCTCGTCTGAGTCATGTGTAGGAGAATATGATGACGAACTGCGAGAATATGTACCGGTAGTCATGAACCGAAATCTGCCAGGCGTAATCGGCACAACCCGCCCGTCGGCGGTATATCTGGACCAATGTCCATATTTGTTTAGAAATGGACGATCCTCGTTTACTCCAGGGATCATGGGTCCATGCCAACGATACTGTGGCTCCAGAAAACTAGAGTTGGGTGGAGCTGGAACCTCCTCTGGGTTTACCGGGAGTTGAGATTCCCCGGCTAACACAATTTCTTCTTTAATAGGTATTGGAACGCCCTTTTCAGTTGTGGATAGAATAGATTCAGTGTCCGATTCTGAGTCGTACAAAATGATAGGATTAGAAGAAGTCATCTATCACATAATTGAAACAACAATTACGTTAACATATAAATATATCACATATAATGTTTTTTGACCAAATAATAAGCAAAAATCAGTAAAAACAGATATGGTCATAGTCTAGACTCACTAATGCATCCTAACAATTACCAGTTAAACACACTAATGTAATTTCTGGTTCCCTATGACCTCAAGCTCGGATACCAACTGTAACGACCCGTCAAAATCGCTATTGACGCGGCACGTGAATCATTGATTCCACAGTGAGGTTTTGACCTCTATATGATACGTTTTGATAAAATATTGCATTCATTAAAATAAGTGACTTTCTAAATATAGAAAGTTATAAACATGTGGGCGAGTGCTTAGGTATAAGCAAAACCCCGAAATACATAAGTCTTTAATTTACAGGTTGACATCACAGTCCAATTATTTATTACACAACGCAGTTTTATTTTGAATGCAATAAACTTTGTACAAAGCATGAGAGACTCCATGCAGGCAACAAGCACATCACAGCGGAAGCATTCTAAGGACCTGAGAATAAAACATGCTAAAAAGTCAACACGAATGTTGGTGAGTTATAGGTTTAATTGCTCGAGTCATAAACATATATAAAGATAGACCACAAGATTTCATCAAAAGTTTATCAATAGATTCTACGTAACAGAGCACCCTGGTAACTAAACTTAACGCTATAGTGATAATTACCCCATTCGTTTTAATACATGCAAATCAACGTGTCTTAAACTCAAATAACATACGTCCGTTAAAAGGCTAGCGCTCTAGCTCGGACGGGGATGTCAAGCCCTATGGATCCATATACAATTATTCGCGCCCACCAGTCCATATCCTATGTACTGGCAGCTACTAGTTACCAAAGCTAAGGGATTTTCGGTTTAACTCAGTGTAGAATTTAGTATGTACTTGTGTCTTATTGCGTTTAAATAAATTGCATGTATTCTCAGCCCAAAAAATTTTAAAGTATTTAAAAAGGGAGACTATAACTCACTGTTCAATATTGAGACTCAATATTGTAGGCAAATTGCGTAGACGTAATAATGGTAGACGAATGTATGGTTGGCCTTGGATTCAAGAACAATACCCCGAACAATACCCAATACTTCCTTAGCTTAAAGCGGTTTGAAACCCGAATTAAAAACACCCTTGTATATACCTTATTATTATTAAACTTAAATTTAAAATTATAACTATAATATAAATATAAATATTGATTAAAGAAAAAAAAATGTAAATAATACGTCGAGTAAACTGGCCTTTTATAGGCATGTTTCCTGATTTTGGTCCTCGTGCGATCGCATGGGTTTTCGGTGCTTTTGCCATGCGATCGCATGGCCGCCTGAACCCCTTTTGTTTGCTAGGTTGTCGACATCAAATAGTGTTACTGTAGCCCATGCGATCGCATGGATTTTCAGTGTTTTTGCCATGCGATCGCATGGCCGTCTTTTCCGTTTTTGTTTGCTAGTTCGTCGACATCAAATAGTGTACTGTAGCAAATAGTGTTTACTGTAGCAATAGTGTTTACTGTAGCAAAATACGGTTTCACTGTTGCAAATAGTGTTTTACTGTAGCAAAGTAATTTTTACTGTAGCAAATAGGGTTTTACTGTAGGAAAGTCGTTTTTACTTGTACATATATATATACATACATATAATTGTTCATGAATCGTCGAGAGTAGTCAAAGGTAATTGTATATATGAAACAGTTCTAAAATTTTGAGACTCAATCTAACAGACTTTGTTTAACGTGTTAAAATAATAAATCGTATAGAGAATTGGTTTAAATAAGTCAAAAAATTTCGGTTTATCACACTATCATATGATGAATACGAATCTTGCTTGTCAGGAAAAATGACAAAGGCACCTTTCACAGGAAACTGTGAACAGGCTAAGGATCTGTTGGGGTTGGTACACACTGATGTGTGCGGTCCGTTCAGATCATCTACTAGACACAATGAACGATACTTTGTTACATTTACTGATGACTTCAGTAGATATGGTTACGTTTATTTAATTAAACAAAAGTCTGAAACTTTGAGAGTGTTCAAGGCATACCAAAACGAAGTAGAAAATCAACTGAACAAAAGAATTAAGATTCTCCTATCTGATAGAGGTAGTGAATATCTTAATGATGAATTTCGTGATCATCTACGGGGTTGTGGGATAATCTCACAATTAGCTCCTCCTAGAACTCCACAACATAATGGTGTGGCTGAAAGGAGGAATCGAACATTACTTGATATGGTTCGATCCATGATGATCCGCACAAAGCTTCCAATCAGTTTTTGGGGTTATGCCCTACAAACTGCCGCAGGGATCCTTAACCTCATCCCAACCAAGAGAGTTTCTAAAACACCTTATGAGATATGGCATGGTAAAACTGTGTCTCTCTCATATCTAAGAATCTGGGGTTGTGATGCTTACGTTCGTCGTGAAGCTCAAGATAAACTTGAACCCAGATCTGAAAAGTGTTTATTTGTTGGTTACCCGACTGATTATTTTGGATATTTGTTTTACAACCCTACTGAGAACAAAGTCTTTGTGTCTCGAAGGGGAGTCTTCCTTGAAAAGGATCTCATATCAAAAGGAACCAGTGGGAGCAAAATTGACCTTGAAGAAATTTAAGAATCAACCAACATGGAAACCAATATTGGAACCGATTCTCCTCAAGAGGTCGACGAGCCTGCAGTTGAAAGAGAAACTGACCTACAGCCACCACCCATACGTAGATCTGATAGAGTGCGTCGAACACCAAAGAAATGTAGTTTACACATATTTGAGGGTGATGACGAAAATATAGATTCTGATGAACCTATTACCTATCAGGAAGCGATGACAGGCCCCGAGTCTGCCAAGTGGAAGGAGGCTATGGACAATGAGATCAAATCCATGCATGATAATCAAGTCTGGACCTTGATTAATCATATACCAGGTACTAAAACCATTGGGTGTAAGTGGGTCTTCAAGAAGAAGACCGATATGGATAGAAATGTACACACATTCAAAACCAGACTGGCGGCTAAGGGTTACACGCAACAATATGGTGTAGACTATGATGAAACATTTTCACCAATAGCTATGTTGAAATCCATTATAATACTTCTTGCCATAGCTGCATTTTATGACTATGAGATATGGCAAATGGATGTAAAAACAGCTTTCCTTAATGGTAAGCTAACAGAGGATGTGTTTATGACACAATCTGAGGGTTATGTACATCCTAAGTATCCTAATAGTGTGTGCAAGCTTCAAAAGTCCATTTATGGACTTAAACAAGCTTCTCGTAGCTGGAATCTTTGCTTTAATGAGAAAATCAAAGAATTTGGTTTTATTAGAGGCGAAGATGAGCCATGTGTCTATGTTAGGTCTAGTGAGAGTGTTATAGTCTTCCTTGTACTATATGTCGATGACATATTACTCATGGGAAACGATATCCCGACATTGAAAAATGTCAAAGCTTGGCTAAGGAAATGTTTCTCCATGAAAGACATATGAGATGCATCATATATTTTGGGAATAAAGATCTATCGAGATAGGTCAAGGAGATTAATTGGGCTAAACCAAAGTGCATATATAGATAAGATACTGAAGAAATTTGGTATGCATAACTCCAAGAAAGGGTGCGTTCCTATGAACCCTGGAATGATATTGAGCAAGTCTCAATGTCCTAATTCTGACTTGAAGTCAGCTACCATGAGTCGGACTCCATATGCTTCAGCGATGATATGCACTAGGCCTGACGTGTCGTATGCACTATGCATGACTAGTCGTTATCAGGCCAATCCTGGTGAAGCTCATTGGATAGCAGTCAAGAACATTCTAAAGTATCTTAGGAGGACTAAAGAGATGTTCTTGGTCTATGGTGGGAATGACGATCTGAGCGTCAAAGGATGCTCTGACGCTATTTTCCAATCAGATAGAGATGATTGCTCTTCACAATCAGGATTTGTATTTATGTTGAACGGTGGAGCCATCACGTGTTACATCTGTCAACTTGTAGCAGAAAATGACATATTATTAAGTAGAGTAGACACGACTAAGAACTTGGCTGATCTTTTCACTAAGCCTTTGCCACAGACTATGCATGATGCTCATAGCATGTCTATTGGCATTTGTGTAATTGATGATAAAGTTTGATTGTATTTTATGTTAAGTTTGAAACTTTAAACATTGGGTAATAATATATGTTGCAATTGATCTGATGATTAATATATTGAGATTATATTATACGCACGATGCAATCATTTCATTGTATATTGCCATGTTTCATTTTGCATGTTTTAACTTCCAATGAATATTATTTCATAAACTTCCACAGTCGGTCATTCTCTAAGGAAGAGAGAACTGAATTAAGACTGCTATGAAGTGTAGTAATATAGGCTTATATGAAACTACATTCATGAGGAACTTGATAGTGATTCAAGGTTCTGGAATGACCACACTTAGACATTACTTCATGGTTTTAAGTCAAAAGGTAAGCTCTAAGATGGCAACATCATTTATCCTAGAGTGGATATGTATGAGAAATCCTGAAACAAACAGTGTTATACTTTGACCTGTTTCTAACGCTGTGCGTAAATGCCGGTCATAAGGGAGCAGATTGGGTATATCATGGAATGTGGTGGATGTCTATATATTTGAAGCAATTTGTTCCTTCTTCTTTAAGCAAGTTTAAGTGATATCTCTGGGCCCCTCGTTGATTTGTGCTGAATTAAATGCATGGCCATGCTACGACTGAATTAATGCAATTGCAGTCTATTTGATCACCACAAATTTCCATCGAGAAACATAATCTTGAACGATGACGATTGACACTTAACCATGTCACACGTTCATATAGATATCTTGAACAAAAGGATGATTGATATAAATCAAAATATAGGAGTGTAACATAGCAGACTAGTTGTTACACATGGTGTGTCTTTTAAGACAGACCAATATTATTAATGTCAGTGCAAGTGGGAGTCTGTTGGAAATATGTTCTCGGGATGGCTACGGTTCGACCGTGGTTTGACCGTGGTACATATATTCCGAAGATATGCCCTTGACATTAAATAATAAAAGTCCATTTATCCTATACGGTCACACACAAAGGCCAATCGTAAATTGTTTGATATACCTTCTAATCGGAAATTAATTTATTAATCATTAGTTAATGGTTTAATAAATTAAGTAAGTTTTTTTTATGTGTATACATATACTTACAAATCTAAATATTTAGAGATTCGATTAGATTTTGCAAATCATATTTTATATAAGATATAAGATTTGATTTGATTTATAAAATATGATTTGATTTTGTAAATCTTATTTTATATAAAGATTTGATTTTGCAAATCTTTCCAAATCTTTATTTATTATATTTGTACTAGATGTATTAATTATTGTATCAATTATGTAATATATAATACCAAGTCTTGGTATTGGAAAAATATACAAAAGATACAAAACATACATACAAAAATGCTAGTTTCTTTCTCATTTTCAAGTAACCAAAATACTTGAAATCTATAATTGGGTTCGGTTTTTGGTGGAAATAAGGAAGAAGAAAAGATCCATTAAGTAGAAGGTATAGATCGAAGCAAGGTTGGAACTTTGGGTGTCTACCGTTAGAGGAACTCTTCTTTGAGTTTTCAAATTCGATCTTCAAAAGGCTACAAAGGTTGTATTCTAATCTTCTCTTGTTCAGTTTCGTTAATTTATTTTGTTTGCTAAAGTTTTTGTACAATGATCCGTGGAAGAGTATGATTTTGTAAATATTTTAAAAATGCTTCCGCTCGCTTTGAATTTGTATCATACTCCAACATGTTTAACATGATAAGTGGAAGAAGAAGAGGATGATAAGGGTAAAACTTTGGGTCAGCTTTCAAGTTTAAGTCAAGGAGAAGAAGAGGCAAATATGAGGGACCAATGGCATTAAAAATTAACATAAATGACTAGCCCTGCAATATTTGATAAACATGAGGGAGCAATAATGTAATTTTGTTTAGCATGTGACCTGAAGTTTACCTGTTATAACAGGTTAACTACATACAAGAGAACAATTTAAATAGTTTAATGCATACAATATGAATCTAAAAGTTGAATGCATACAATAAAAATTTGGTGAAAGTTTAATACATTTTCAAATAATTTACCCTCATCTCTAATTTACCATTGTCGGTTATTTTTGTTACGATCTAAAATGCTATATCTAGGGTTTCTTCATCTCACAATTTCTAGGGTTTCTTCATCTCACAATTTCTAGTGTTTTTTTCATGTCCGTTTATGATTTTTTGCTTGCTAATAAAGTTCAGTTGAAGCTGCAACAGGTATGTATGTTTTCCATTAATGTCGTTAGATATCTAACAATTTTCAAATATCATACATGAAAACTTGAAATTTTTTGCTGCACTCCATGTGCTCGAATAAATAACGAAGATGCTTTTGATCTATGTTAGCAGACTATGCAAATTGGATAATGAATCGATAAAAACAAGAATTCGTATTAATATATGTAATTTATACCAGGTAGTATCCATATCAGTTTTAGCTAGTTTATATATATATATATATATATATATATATATATATATATATATATATATATATATATATATATATATATAGTGGTAGGTTCAAGAGGGAAGTAACCAATCGGGGGGAAGCGGGGGGAAGCAAAAACTTTTTTTTTTTCGTTTTTTAAAAAAACTTTGTTCACGAACATTATATATGAGATGAAAATATGAACATTTAGTAGAGACACTTTGTGATAAATGTTTTTATTTTGGCGGAAAAACGCTCGAAGAAGTAATATATAACAATTATCGTGTTTTTCGAGCGTATGTTGAGGTTTTAGCTATTGGGGTTTAGATTTTAGGGTTTAGATATTAGTGTTTATAGGGTTTAGATATTAGGGTTTAGAAATTTAGGGTTTAGGGTTTAGATTTAGGATTTAGATTGAGTTTTTAACACGAACGGTTTAGAGTTTAGGGTTTAGAGTTTAGGGTTTAGGGTTTGGTGTTTAGGGTTTATGGAATAAACCCAAAACACCAAACCCTAAACCCTAAACCCTAAACTCTAAATCGGGCTAAATTTTACTTCACAAAACATGGAAAAAAAACGTTCATATTCTTCACGAACAATATTATCTTAACTGTTATTTTTGTCGATCGTTTTCCCGCCTAAATAATAACATTCATCACGAAGTGTCTCTTCTAAATGTTCATATTTTCGTGTGATCTTGATGCCGGGAAAAAAAATTCCAAAAAAAACGAAAAAAAAAATTTGCTTCCCCCCGTTTCCCCCCGATTGGTTACTTCCCCGTTGATCCTGCCCCTATATATATATATATATATATATATATATATATATATATATATATATATATATATATATATATATATATATACTTGCTCTTCCAATTCAGGAAGACTGATTTGCTTGGTCCAACCAAAAAAGATATGGGATTTTTGGGCGTCAGTCTTCTATTACTTACGAGATTTCGAGATCAGCCCAAGACTAAGGCCGAGCAACTAGCTGCTTCTCACATGGAAGGGTCCGGCCCGGAAGAAGAGGAAAAGGGGTTCACCTCAAATCAATATATATATATATATATATATATATATATATATATATATATATATATATATATATATATATATATATATATATATATATATATATATATATATGGGCAGGATCAATGGGGAAGTAACCAATCGGGTAAAGCAATTTTTTTTTTTAAAAAAACTTTGTTCACGAACATTATAGATTGGATGAAAATAAGAATATTTAGAAAAGACACTTCGTGATGAATGTTATTATTTTGGCGGAAAAACGATCGACAAAAATAACATTCAAGATAATATTGTTCGTGAAGAATGTTAACGTATTTTTTTCATGTTTTGTGAAGTAAAATTTAGCCCGATTTAGAGTTTAGGGTTTAAGATTTAGGGTTTGGTGTTTTGGGTTTATTCCATAAACCCAAAACCCTAAACCCTAAACTCTAAACCGTTCGTGTTAAAAACTCAATCTAAATCCTAAATCTAAACCCTAAATTTAAACCCTAAACCCTAAATTTCTAAACCCTAATATCTAAACCCTATAAACCCTAATATCTAAACCCTAATGTTTAAAACCTCAAAATACTCTCGAAAAACACGATAATTGTTATATATTACTTCTTTGAGCGTTTTCCCGCCAAAATAAAAACATTTATCAAAAAGTGTCTCTACTAAATGTTCATATTTTTATCTCATCTATAATGTTCGTGAACAAAGTTTTTTCAAAAAACGAAAAAAAATAAAAGTTTTTGCTTTCCCCCGCTTCCCCCCGAATGGTTACTTCCCTCTTGATCCTACCAATATATATATATATATATATATATATATATATATATATATATATATATATATATATATATATATAAGTTTTTGTTGAACTAATTACAATGGAGCGTTACTATAGCATGTATTTTTTATAGTATTTTTTGAAAATGAATAAGTTATTAATCATGAATTTCATTACAGATATTATATATGATGTATTTGAGCTGATACAATGGACGAGCCTCGTTCATTGAATTGCCAAAAAGGCATATTGAACAAGAGTGAGGGAAAGTTTTACATACAGGTAATACCACTTCTTAATTTTTGTACTATGAGATTTTAAGTGTTACAACAAGTTTAGTGCAAAAAGGGGTTAAGATTGATGTGGATGATTTATGTATGAATTGGTGCTCCTCTTGAAGTTGGTAAAGCTGTAGAATAGTTTTTTTAGTGCAAATTAATGTACATACAGTGATCTTGAATGGGCCATAAACTGGTATGATGTTCATATTTTTTTTGATTTTACCTTTGAAGATTGAGACGAGAAGGTATGGCTATTGTTTTTTTTGAACTATTTGTATTTGGTTATCTTTTGAATCTAGATGTGTTGTTCAAAGGTGTTCTAACTGTTGCAGATGTGTAATGCATATCTTTCATAAACGCTTTATTCTTGAACAAATATTTACTCATTTCTCCTAAAACTAGAATCTTGAGATCTACATGAATCTGCAAACGAATAAAGGTTGAATAAATTCAAATTTTTGATATATAATATAGGGTTGTGTTTTACACTGAGACTTTTATCATGATGTTGCATTGTTTTAACATCAAAATTTCATATTCTAATGTGTTGTACCAACTGTAGGTTCTCAATAAATGAAGATAAATAGTCATCATTAAAGTTTATGGAAGGTATTTGATGAAATGTCTAACAAAAATGGAGTCCTACGGTATGCCATTTGTTTAAACACCAATGGATTACAAGCGAAAGACTTGAAATCTCTTCAATTATCTTGCGAGATTAATATAGGTGTTCATGAAATTGCAAAATTAATATACAAGATTAATATAGGTGTTCATGGAATTGCAAAATTCATATAGGTGTTCATGGAATAATTATAGGTTATACATCACTATAAGTTATAACTTGAATTGTGTTTATGGTTAAGAGATCATTTTGTAAGATTTTTGATTTATATGATTTATGAACGTTTGTGAATTAGATGACGAAATGCAAGAATCACCAGCTCCGATCATTTTACCAGGTATATTTGCTAACTAAATGACCGTTTAGGATTTTGATTGGTTATTGTTTGTGGGTTATGTTATGTAGGTTTCTGGACGTCAATTCAAGATAAATATAGTAACTTTATTGTAAAAAATCTCATATTCGTGTTTGGAAATCTAAAATAGTTAACTATATATATAGAGTGTTGTGGACTCAACTAAGGCTTTCAATAATTAAAGCCATAGATCTGACAGTAGGATCAACTTTTACATTGTTAACTTTAGTTGTGTTGTATACTTCGTCTTTGCAACTTTAACAAAAGGTTGATACCAATTGTGTATACCATAGTGTTGATCTCACTTGTAGGAAGAGGAGTGCACATACAATTAACAGGCAAAAATACAAGGTACTTTATTTGATTTAAACATATCTAATTATATTTTTTTTTTTTAAAGGCAATATGAGATTTTATTTATAACACAAACTCAAGTACATGTGATGGTACATCGCAGAAGAAGACTCACAACAAACACTTACAAGAAAAACTCACAGACAAGACCTAAATCTACAAACTTGATGCTAAGATAGCAACAATCTTAAGAGAGCAAAACATGAGGGTTGTGGAGCCATGTATGCCAATCGATCGATATTTTTTTACATCTCTTCGCAACCCATTCAAAAGTATACACTTGAATCTCATTGAGCGCAACCGGCGGGGTCCAACATTTGTTTTTGATCAATTTTTGATTCCGGTTTTTCTAAATTAGATACCCGCACATCCACACAATTGCTTGCCATATCTTCGCACCTAAATCCGACATTTGGTGAGTCGAATGACCTTTCAAGAAGTCAGCAACACCAATATACGTGACATTAGAGGGCGTAACATTTGAGTTTAACCCCCACCATGCATGGACTCTATCCCATATCTCACTTACAAGCTTACATGAGACAATCGAGTGGTCGACCGATTCCACATTATCGTTACAGATGGGGCAACGAGTAGAGTGGAGATCAACCCCACGCTTGTCTAATTCGACAAGAGCCGGCAAGCGAGATCTTCTAGCACGCCAAATGTAACGACCCTGGATTTTCCAACGTTTATTTATTAATAATTATTATTATTAATACGTGTGATTAAACAAATGTATGTTATTACATTTACATGTTGCCATGATTGCCCGAACTTGACTTTAATTGCCCGAAACGTCTTTGTGACACCCGGAACTTACACGAATAATATTTTCAAATATTATTTACATTCATGATTAATTTTATTATTCATTTTAATTAACTATGGTGATTAGTTAGTTACTTGGGCTTTAATTGGATTTAATTGTTAATTAATGGAACTTGGGCTTGTTTAAAGTAAATGGACTCATGATATTGGGCTTCCAAGCCCACCCTACCTTTTAAATGGACTTAGTTAGCCCACTCTTTCATGTGTAAGTACCAAATTAAATGTGAACTAGTAGTTAGAATACTTGGAATCTTGTTTGCACACAATCCCCATGAAATCAACTCCATTAACCACCTTTTATGAGCTTTACATACATGAGACTAGTGGATTTTGGCCTCCTCCCTCCCCCACACTTTGGCCGTCGGTTTTGAACATCAAGGAGGAGTTCAAATTATTTTTTTTTACTTACTTCATTCACTAGTATTCATCATTCATTTTCACACACATTCTTATTTACATTTTCCTTTCAACTTTTTCCTCTCAACTTTCTCTTCATTCTTGTAAGTTACAAGCTTTCTTTCTCCTTCCTTTTCCTCCTAGAAACCGAATACATACATGCAAATCATCATCATCATTTGTTGTTTGCTACTTGTTCTTGATTATTATTTAGTTACATGTATTTGTAGTTACTTTACTTACTAGTTTCCAAGAACCAAACTTTCTAGTTTGATTCTCCATTTTATCTTGTTATAACAAGAACAACAAGAACATAAACTTACTAGTTTATGATTCTACTTTTAATGTTTCAAAAAAATTTAGAGTTCATGTGTTGCAAATCATACTTGTGAATCATGTTTGTAAACTTTAAAGTTTACATTCTTAAAGATCAAATTTTGGTTTGAAACTTTAAAGTATGAAACCCATGAACTTATTTACTTGTTTATTTAGTTTTACTTGCACTCTAATTTTATGATTTTGGTTGTTGTTGATCAAGTACTACAAGTTAGTCTTGATCTCATATCTCTTGGAACTAAAAGTTAACTTTGAAAGTTCAAGAACACACAAATAAGTTTTCTTTAAATATAACTTTGTACACTTATGTTAGATCTAGACTTTTGAGTCTTGGATCTTCAAGATCAAACTAAGAACTATGTTCTACAACTTAAGATCTTGATTTCATAAGTTCACTTTCAAGTTTGTAACTTATTATTAGTCTTAAAGTTCATGTATGTGTTAGATCTAAGACTTTGATGTAACTTTGGTTCATCAAAACACTTGCAACACTTAAGTGAGTTGTGCTTCATGTCTTAGACTTACACTTGGGTTATGATAGTCAAACCATGGTAAAAATGATGTAAACACATCAATGAGTTGTACACTTGAAGCTATATGCATCAAGGACGAGAACCATGATGAACATCAAGCACCAAAACCCACCGGAACCCATTTATCTTTCTGTTTCTGTTTACAGCCTACTGTTCTGCTGTTTCTGTAACAGACCAGTAAACCTGGGCTGCTGTAACCTTGATTTTCAAATAGATCTTTTTGAGTAGATAACTTTTCATATAGGACTCGACTTAATCCGAGTTACGGTTTAGGATTTATGGCCCTCCGATCGTCACTATGTCCTTTAACGTTGTGCAGAAATTTCTGACCTACTCGCACTTAGAACGTCGCCATGGTCAAACGAAGAAGAGTTTGCTTCTGTAAATTTTACCACACTTAAAGGACTTTCAGACCGATTACTTGCACACTTTTCCCTACTCGACTTTAAGACTACATTATCATTGTGAGTTATAGCATTCCCTTTTTACTTTAACTTATTTTGGGAACTGAGAATACATGCGGATTTTATGTTTTACATACTAGGCACGAGTACTTAAACTTATATATGTGTGGGTTATACAACGGCATAAACATTCCCTTTAGCTCGGTAACGTTTAATCATTGGTTTTTGAACCGTGAACGTGAATCTTAGATATGGATCCATAGGGTTTGACATCCCCACTCGGGCTAGTCGCGCTAGCATTTAATGAGTATTTAATACTTCGTAGACATACGCACTTGCCAAGTGTACTTTCAGGGGGTATAAACGTTAAGTTAGTTACCAAGTGCCCACGGTTAACATATACTTTATCATACTATTTTGAAACGCTCTTTGTAGCACTGAAATCTCGTGGCCTACCTTACTTACTGTTATACTTAAACTATAGCTCACCAACCTTTGTGTTGACGTTTTAAAGCATGTTTTTCTCAGGTGCTTGAGGTTAGTTTTCGCTGTGTACTAGTCGTGTTGTAGACACCCGCTGCTTAGAGTTGTTATCGCATGAACTACTTTATTTTGCATTCAAATATTAGTACTTTTGAACTATGACTTGTAATGACCGTTGTGGTCATATACACTTATTATTTGCTTCTACTTAGTGAAGCATGCTTTTGAATTGTAAAACATTCGATGTTGGTTTAGACATCACTTTATTAATGAATGCAAACTCTTTTTGAAAACGCATATAGTACTTAACCTTGTAATGATCCTGTTGTTGATGATTCGTACACGATGGTTTTGAACGGGGCATCACATTTGGTATCAGAGCGTTGGTTGTAGGGAATTAGGTTGCATTAGTGAGTCTAAGACCGACCCGAGTAGGATTCACTAATAGGACTAATCTACAACTTGCTAGTTTACGTGTTTCCGCTGAACTTACTACATGCTGCCGCTTACTGTTACTGCTATATACCGTATGCTACTACATGATTTCACTACTGCATGCTATTACTTGCTTTCGATTACATGCTACCTTCGTACGATTTGCTGTTATTGCCATGCTACTTATTGTTACACTTGATTTAAACTGTTGGCCTAATACGTGCTTGCTTTATGACTTACTGACAAGTAAAATTTATTTTTCCTTGTTCAGATGTCGGATGTACCACATGCTATCGTTTTGGGCAGTTTAGACTCTTCAGCTACCCCACCTGCTGCTGCTGCCGACACACCGATCCCGATATGCACGAGTGACCCCGGCGCTTCATCTTCCGGGACTAGCAGCCAGCCGCCTGCACCAGTGGCTACTATCGATGGACACGTGGACCCTGCGGAGATTCCAGCTCCGTCTGCTCCCGGATCCTCGGAGTCACAGCCCCGCATCGGTGGTGTTGTGATCCCCGCGGAGTTCGGGGAAGGGCCATTCCGTAACCATATGCGCATGCCGTGCTGACGCGCTCCAGATGGACGTTTAGTGCCGATTCTGCCATTCAGATACAGACAGATGATGGCCGCTCATGGACGACCAGTTCAGCAACCCGTGTCACCACCACATGATTCTGATGATCCTTCATCCGATGACTCCTCTACAGATGACTCCAGTGACTCCGACGAAGAGAACTTTGATGACGTACCTATACAGGCACCCTCCACCCCGCCAAAGAAGCGGTACCGTCCTGATGGCACCGTCATTGCAGGGGTGAATGGAGGTCGTGCTTTCACTGACGCTTTTGGTCAGCGTCGGAGGGTTACTGCCCGTAAGCGGCTTGTGCCGTACCCTGCCGACCCACTCATACGTAAGGCACCCCGTTACGTACTGACTATTTCTGGAGCCGGAACATCTGCACCTCGTTTCGTGAGGTCTACACCAACCGCACCACCCGCACCACCGGCACCACCTGCACCACCTGCACCGCCGGCACCGCCTGCCCCACCATCTCCCACAGTCGAGGAATTGACAAGGGAGGTGGAGATCCTCCGAGCTCGGGTAGCTGAGCTTGAGGAACAGATGTCTCAGGTTATGGACATCCTTCACCCACCTTCACCGTAGGACTTTTGTATTTAGATTTCGTTATGTAATCTAGTTGTAGTTTATTGTATTACTCATGTATTGTACGAACTTATTCAGATGTATGAAACTTATTATTATTAATGAATGGAACTTTGCGTTATTTAATTCTTGCACGATGTTCTATTTACATTACTGTACGATGATTCTGTGGTATTTGTACCTAGATGCGTTATTTAATAGCATGTGATGTTTTGATTCCATGTTGGTTACTATATACTGTATTATTACTACTTGCATACTGGATTTTGACTTGAGTCAAAAATTTTGTTTAGAACATCATGGCTAACGGTCGATCCACACCTACTGCTGCTCAAATTGAAGAGATGATCCACTGTAACGACCCTACTTTTTCCGTTATCTTTTGCCGTTAATTATTTAACGACCGTTAATTGTTATTCGTGACACGTCATTTCTATGACCTATATTATTATTTTTGTAATAATATATTAATTATTATGTGTTATATGAATATTTGTATTCATATTTCAAGTTGTACGTTTCTACGTGTCGCGGATTTCTATCCGGCGAATCTTTTCAGTTTTCAAACCAACGGTCGAGCTTTTGGGATTTTTAAGTCCTAAATATTTTAAATATGATATTTTAATGTCATATGATCATATATAGTGTTTATATATTTTATCCGTCGCGTAGTTGTTATCTCTCCGAAAAATCAATCGCGTAGTAGCGTTTTCGCGTTTCGGGCTTCGATCGGGCATTCGGGCCACAAGCAATTAGTCATTTATCAATTTTGGGCCATAAAAGGGGCCCACCCTCTTGCTAGAGCTGGCCTAAACCCTCATGGAGGGGGGTATTGTGCCATTTTTCTAAACTTGGAGTTTTATGGAACAAAACTTAATTTCACTCTTCATTTCCCTCATTTCACCTTCTAATTTTTTTTGTGTTTTCTCCTCTCCTTCCTCTCTAGGCCGTCGCCTACCACCACCCAAAACATCATCAACATCAATTGATTTCTTGCTTGGAAATTAGGGCTTTCAACACAATCGGATTCTACTAATCGTTCTCTACACGTTCATATCCTTCGATTCTTGATTAGGGTATAAACCCTAACCCTAACTTTTCAATTTTTCATTTATTTTTCTGATTTTACATGTTATATTAGTAGTATGATGATTATGTGTTATTGTATTGTTGATTGTATGCGTAGAATTACTCGATTATACATGTTTTCGGTTTGATTAGTTTGGGACAGCAGCTTATTCATTCTTTTCTGGTTATGTAACTGATATAAAAGTGAAATTAAAGTGTTTAGATGAGTTCCTCTCATCAAGACATTAATTTTAGACTCCGGATTCATGTCGTTTCGATTCCCGGATCTTAAGATATGATTAAAATGGTGTTTTGTAAAGATTAAATGGTGAAAACGAATTGGTTCAGTTATGGTCCGACTTTGTGACCATTTTTGGAGTCTTTAGGGTGTACTAGTGTGTTAGGATTGATGATGGGATGAACTTTCATGTTCGGGTCATCGAAATCCGAGCCACGGATCACCCGTTATGACTAAAATACGTTTTTGAGCGGATTAAAGGTACAAACTGATTTAGAGCTGTAAGTCACGACTTGGTGACTGTTCTTGGGATGTTCTTGAGCACACTAATGTGTCGGGTGGGTTGGTTAGGCAAATATATATATAAGGCTCGCCGAAAACTGATTCCCGGGGCTCAAGTTATGACCCGATGAACTTTTGAATTAAAACTTATTGTTAAATATTGAAACTTATGATAAAAATAATGATTTTCATTATTGATTAATTACTTATGATATAAGAAGTAATTATTATCATTTAAGACTTATGATATATATTTATTATATCATTTAATTATTACTTATGATTTAATTAACGTTTTAATTAAACTTATGATTAATAATACTTTTATTATTAATGAAAAATACTTATGATAAGTATTAAATTTATTTTATGAGAATATTATTTTAAGACTTATAATAAAGATTAAATAATTATTTAGTTATTATAAGACTTAATTATTATTTAATTATGATCTAATTATTAAATACTTATGATTTAATAATTTTAATTAGAAACTTATGAAATGATTAATAATTCATTATTAATTAATAATACTTATGATATGTTTTAAAATTTATTATTAATTAATAATACTTATATTATGACTAATATTTAATTAATTAATTAAATACTTATGTTATATTAATTATATCATTTAAACTTATCTTAACTTTAATAATTCATTTTTATTTAATTAAACTTATGTTATGACATAATTATACATATTTCACTTTAATTAACATTATAACTTATGTTATTATTATACTTTACACTTTTAAAATTAATGTTGAATATGTTTGACCAAGGTTGACTTTTGAGTTGACTTTCGGTTGACTTTGACTTTCAGTTGACTTCTGTTGACTTTCTAAATAAGGAAACTTTCCTAACTTCAAAACTTTCTAAAAATAGAACTTTCTAAATTTGGAAACTTTCCAAAAATAGAAACTTTCCAAAAATAGAAACTTTCCAAAAATAGAAACTTTCCAAAAATAGAAACTTTCCTAAAATAGAAACTTTCCAAAAATAGAAACTTTCCTAAAATAGAAAACTTTCCAAAAATGGAAACCTGCTAAAAATAGAAACTTTCTAAAAATAGAAAGTGTGTGTCCGTACGCTGTTCCGATCAAACCGATGCATGTTGAGTGTTATTCTATGTCTACTTGCAACATGTACAATAGCTATCATACTAAGACTTGACATAAGTTAGTTATTTATATCGACCTGCTTTATTTATAGGTCGGCGTTGTGATCATTCATGATCACTTTACTTCATTTGCTGTTCGCACAATTGTGTGGTTACTTCGTTTGCTATTAAGGTGAGTTATAGTCCCATTTTTCTATTTTTAATCTTTTGGGATGAGAATACATGCAATTTATTTTATATTTTGGACAAGTGGAAGTTTGTTTAAATTATTCATTGTGAGTTGAACAAAAATATTCCCTAGTCTGGTAACTGTAATCACTGGTTTCTACTGGTGAACGCGAATCCTACGGATAGATCTATCGGCTTTGACAACCCCATTTCGAGCTAGTCGCGCTAGCAATTTATAATCGGAATGTTTAGTACTTCGTATTTTGTTGTAGATACACTTGTTCGGTGTATATTATTTATTGTGTTTGGCAAGGGTAAATAAAGGGTTAAGTGGTTACCAGGTGGCTCACGGAAAATGGAATAATGTTTTATTATATGTTTTCTAGCATATAATTTGGTGGTCCAAAAAGGAGTTTTTATGTTTTCAAACATAAATTTTTGTTGTTTAAATTAAATATTGTTTGCAATATTAAACCTATAATTCACTCAACATTTTTGTTGACAGTTACTCGCATGTTTTATTCTCAGGTTCATGATTGATTGCTTCCGCTGTGCTTAGAGAGTCTGCATATTTATGATGGCAGCTTTTGTTAAACATTAACTTGCATTCTATTTTGTTACATTAAATAGTGGTTGTTTGTTGACTTTGTTTTGGTCAACTTTTGGTTAAAGTATTTATGTATAGTTTCTCTAAACTTATACAATTTAGTAGATTTTCTTTATAGGAAATCATTTTTAAATAAAGAATGCAAGTTTGTTTTATTAAATTCATATAGAGTTTCGATCAAGCTGTGGGACCAAGTGACGGAGCCGTTAAGTGTTTGACGGAGTCATCACAGTTGGTATCAGAGCATTGGTTGTAGGGAATTAGGCTGCATTGATGTCGTTACCCGAGTCAATAGGGTGCATTAGTGAGTCTAGTCTACAGCCCGGCCTATTATATATTATTATATGGGATTATTTGTATCGTGTTGGTATGTATATTGTTATCATACATACATTTCTATTATGTTCTGAATCCGGGAGGAACTCCCATTCTGATTTAAACGTATTCTCTGACTCATGCGAGTTCATCTTTTATAGGAACGCCTCAGTTAGTGAAACCGAGGGGGTGTCATTCTTGACTTCTGAAATTCTCGACATTTCTATGTCATAATTTGTGTTTATTGATATAACGTTTGAGTTACATTACGTGTTCTAGAATTCTAGGCATTTCTATGTCATCTATTAGGGTTATGTATATAACGTTTGAGTTATATTACGCGAGATGTCATTCTTGACTTCTAAAGGCTCGGCATTTCAATGTCAGCTATTGTGTTTGGGTATATAACATTTTTGTTATATTACGTGCCTTTGTGCCGTTGTGCCCATGTGCTTTGGTTTTTGAAACGGAAAACGTAATTCTTGACTTTTAGAGATTCTTGGTACTTCGAAGACATTTTTATGTCATCGTTACTCCTATTCATTACTTTCGATGTCTTTGTCTCTTGTGCTATCCTTAGCACATTGTTAAGAAATTGTTTTAGGGAAATTGTGTTGAAATTCGAGGTTGATCGCGTGTCCTGACCTCATGTAGTGCTATTGGAATGGAACTATGAATTAGCTAAATATAATGGCGTCAGGCCAACGTGATTATATTACATTAATTCATAAGGAAGTCCCAATATTGTGACATGAGGAATAGAAAGCGAGTCAAAGAAAATTTTTACACCACTCATTCAGAAATTCCGATGTATTACATGGGTGGGGAAAATATTAATTATCTCATTTGTTGATATACTAGAAGCTCGTTTTAACCAGATTATCTATCTCGTGCTCTATCCTTCATAACTAGCTCGTTAGCAACAGCTTCGCTCGGGAACAGTTTTGGCCCAAGGACTTATGTCCTGATAATAGTCAAGACAATATTTAACTCATTGGTTTCCATGACCTCGTAGCATTTGTTGACTAGATGTCGCAAGGCGATTCAAGTCCTTCACCAAGTAAGTAACCAAAAAAGTAAACAATTCAACAATCCAACCATGTTCATAATCTCATTTCGTACTATCACTCCAGTCCCGCTATTAGAATATACGAATAATACAAACAACAATCACACTGTCCTAGGTGCGGTAACACGCAGCCAGTCCCGAATCTAGTTTTAGCCAGAACCAAGTATACGACTTTCGTCAAAACTCGTTTCTCTCTCCTTCAATAAACGCTCTCGTCTCTTTTCCCTAGAATTCAAATTAAAGCAACTTTTTCATTTCCACCGGCCACCGGTTTGCCGCCGGTGGTCCGGCACCTTTTCCTTTTCGTTTTTTTTTTCTTCCTTCCTCCATCTCCCTCATGATCCGGTTAGAAGCTTTTGTGACTTCCGGCCATTTTTCCGGCAACTCGCCGGAGGTTCGGTAGGTCTTCTCTTCTTACTTTCCTTTCGGTTAGTGTCGGATCTGTTTATTTGTTTTGCTTTTCCGTTCAATAACGTCCGTTTGTATCCTTTTCTTTTTCCGGCGAGTTTACGGTGGCTTCAGGCGGCCATATTACCACAAACCACCGTTATCGTGTATCGTGGTTAGGGTGTTTATGGTTGTTTGGTACTCTTTTCTCGCCGTCCCATCATCTGTTTTTCTGGTACCTTTGCTTCGCCGGTGTATTGCCGGCCGGCGGCGAACGGCGGTTTTCCACCCAGTTGGTGGTGGCTGCTGGTTGTGTCCGGTCTCGGTGTTGGAAGCTACTGTCTGTCCCATTGGTGGTTCTGGTGGTTTGGCCTCCCAGTTGGTGGTAGCAACTGGAGCTGCAGGTGGTTTGGGTAGTGGTTGGTGGGGTTTGGGTTCCTGTTACGATGATCTAGCCGTGGTTTGTACTGTTTGGCTGCTCCTTTCCGGTTGTGAGGCTTGGGACGTACCAGGCGACGATCTCCCAGTTGGAGATCTGACTCGTCTCAGGCTTTTATTAACCATTTTTTTGCAGGTGGAGCTAATTTCGAAGGCTTTGTTGATTTGGATTTGACGGTCTTACTGTTGGGGTCTTGTCGTTCGGTATAATCGGTGTTTTTCCGATTTTATATTGATTGTTAGTTTATTTATCAATTTGTACTTTCGGTTAGTTGGCTGTCCCTTTGTTAGTTTAGATTCCTTGTAAACACCCCGTTAGTGGACCGTTGGTTAGGTTTCTTTTGTTTTTGCCGCTTGTGTCGGCTGTTTGGATGTCCTTTGTAATCGTTTGTACTGTTATGATCTTCGGATCCGTATTAATGTTATCGTTTTTTTGCCAAAAAAAATAAATAAAAATAAGATCACTATTCAGTTTTTGTGTAATAGGTGTAACAGATGTCATTTCATCCAACACTTTTCATGCATTTACATAATCACCTAACCAACCATACTACATAATCACCATTTTAAATCAGTGATCTAATGCATAGAAAGTGATTTTTTTTGCCAATGAACTGAGACCAAAGTTAAATGCAAAAACTAAACATGCGTACTACAATTAATTGGACCTTAGTACAACAAAAACAACTAATTTAAAGTAGAAAAAACAATCATGAAAGTAGTTTTGATAATTGAAACCTTCGGATTTCAAAAAAATATAACACTTTCTATCACAACATGAATCAATTTTAACTTATATCATGAAATCAGAATATAGAGTTGTATTAACGGTTACGAATTCAACATCAATCAAGTTCAACTTATATCATCGAATTCAATCGACCGTAACCCTATTACGTGTTTCCATCGAAGAAAGGAACAAAAGCACAAACCTTAAATCATCAACAGAACATGAGATGGAGAAGCATAATTTCGATCCAACTGATCTAAGGCTCTAATCGTCAAATTGAATGAATAAAAACACCAATTCGCATAAAAAGCCCTAATTGCAGTGAACCGGAGCGGCGATGACGACGTAAGGCGGAGAAACGGTTGGTGAGAGAAGAGGCGTCTGAAGACGGTGGTTAATGACGGTTACATTAAGAGATTAGAAGAAATGGTGGTGGTGATCGATTGAGCATGAGATTGGAATTGAATGGTTGATCAGAAAAACAGAATTGATAAATTGATTTGAAGAGGTCGGCAATATGCGTTTCCAATCCTTAATCGTTTAGATGTGATTTGTGAAACCCTAAATTGGTTTTTTTTGTTTATTTTTAATTAATGCTTTAAATCTTTTGAATGTATAGGCAGTTCCAGAAAGAGTTATTTACTTTAATTTTGATATGCTTCCAGCAAAGAGCATTCAGTCTATTGATTACCAGGTGATTTACATTGGCAATAGACCCAGGTTCGATCCTATAGCAAAAAAAAAAATTCGTTTTTTTTAGAATTTTTTTTCTCCTGCATCAAGATCACACGAAAATATGAACATTTAGAAGAGACACTTCGTGATGAATGTTATTCTTTAGGTGGGAAAACGATCGACAAAAATAACATTCAACATAATATTGTTCGTGAAGAATATGAACGTTTTTTCCCCCATGTTTTGTGAAGTAAAATTTAGCCCGATTTAGGGTTTGGTGTTTTGGGTTTATGGAACCGTTCGTGTTAAAAACTCAATCTAAACCCTAAATCTAAACCCTAAACCCTAAATTTCTAAACCCTAATATCTAAACCCTATAAACCCTAATATCTAAACCCTAATATCTAAACCCCAATAGCTAAAACCTCAACATATGCTCGAAAAACATGATAATTGTTATATATTACTTCTTCGAGCGTTTTTCCGCCAAAATAAAAACATTTATCACAAAGTGTCTCTACTAAATGTTCATATTTTCATCCCATCTATAATGTTCGTGAACAAAGTTTTTTCAAAAAACGAAAAAACAAAAGTTTTTGCTTCCCACCGCTTCCCCCCGATTGGTTACTTCCCTCTTGATCCTACCAATATATATATATATATGTATATATTCATATATACATATATATATATAAGGTTACATATGGCTGTACACATAAGCAAATATGATCCAGCATACGGTAAAGGCAACGACGTGACCGTACATGTAACGACCCTGGTTTTTCCAACTTATACTTATTAATATTTATTATTAATACTTGAGTTTTAATAAATGTATTGTATTACATTTACTTGCTACCGTGATTGACTTTACATGTCCCGACTCGTCTTTGTGACACACGAACTTTTCACGAATAATATTTCGGATATTATTTACATTCATGATTAATTTTTATTAATCATTTTTAATTAACTATGGTTACTAGTTAATTACTTGGGCTTTTAGTTAGTTTATTGCTTACTTGGACTTGGGCTTGTGTTAATGGACTTAGAAGCCCACCCTACTTATCTTAATGGATTATTAAGGAGCCCAACATTATGCTAATGACTTGTTAAACTTAATACAAGATTAATTAAGTGAATGGAATCTAGTTACTTACACATTTACACCATCTTTCCCATGTCAATTTACTTTATTACCATTTTAGGCTAACATCTCCTCCCCATGCATGAGAGCAAGCTTGTGACCACCCCTCTTTTCCTCCGAAAAACCGCCGGCCAACACTTGTGAGGGAGGGAGTTTTGTTTCAATTTTTTGGTTACTTATTACTTGTATTACTTCATTATTGTAGCGACCCGACAAAATCGTCATTGACGGCGCCGGCTACTTAGGTCCCGTTACGTGGTCATAAATCTTTAAAATAACGTTTGACCAAAATATATCGCCTTCATTTCAAAAGTAAAGATTGTTTCCAAGTTTACAAGAATTGTTCAACCAAAAGTTACGTTACAAAGTTATAAGTACAAATGAAACCTATGCGACACAGTTTTAAATAAAGTCAAAAGACGCTCCATGTATGCACATATACTCGACATCCAATGCAAGTATCAAAATAATGAGCGGAAGCATGTATCACATATCGTTCAAAGACCTGAGAAAAACATAGAAATCTGTCAACAAAAACGTTGGTGAAATCATAGGTTTAAGTAAGTAAGTGAGTAAAAAGGTAAGTTGAACCACAAGATTTGCAACATTGATATAATAGTAATACATTCTAAAAGTTAATATTCACGAGCACCCAATTATCAATGCTTAACATTCCTTCCATAGAACCCCATCACAATAGTGTTAGAACATACACTGTTTCACGAAAATATATTTCATTCGTAGACGGTAGCGAACCGTCTGAATGCGGGTTTGTCAAACCCATATGGATCCATACAACATAAGTTCTCGCTTACACCCGGCAAGTGTAACTAATGATAATCGAATTGAGGATTTTGTTCTAAACTCGTATGTAGAATGTTTGTTTTCCTGTACTTGTGTTCACTTAGTTAAAAAGAAACGTTTATGTTTTCTCATCCCAAATGTAAGTTCAAAAGAGTAAAAGTGGGACTATGATCTCACCTTGAGTGCAAGAGTAAAAAGATACTTCGACAAGTAACGTGCAAAGAACAAATGCTAGTCTTGACCTAAACAAGTAAGTTGTATCAATAACGGTAACTACGGTTAATCAAAGATGTTCAATTAGTCCTATGGCTCGTTACGACTCGATTATGTAGCATGTGAATCAAATTGTCAAGTTTCATGCAAGATATAAGTATAGAAGCAAGTTAGAAAGATTGCATAAGTATTTGGTTAAGTTTGGCTAAAAGTCAAACTTGGTCGGGTCAAAGTCAACGAAAAAGTCAACACGTTCGGGTCGGGTCTCGAACTATTTTTCTGAGGTTTTTAATCATATATGAGCATGTTAGAACAAGTTACATGTGAATCGGAGGTGCGTAGCATAGCAAACATTTTTCGTAAAATGAAAAATCAAAACAGTCACTGGCAGTGCATCTGGACGGCGTCGAGATTTGCTGGACGGCGTCCAGCATTGAAGGCCTGGACGGCGTCCAATAATCTGGACGGCGTCCAAATCTGTAGGCAGACCCTGTTTTGCTTCAACAACAAATGCACGAACCAAAACTCAAACAATCCCAATTTATGACCCGCAAACAACCAAAACATGTATCTTATATCATCAGGAAGGTATTTTGATGAGGAAAATAACTAAGCATATTTCATCAATCAATCTACCACTTACAACAATCAAAACCGCATTTAATGTTCATCATTTATCACATTCAAGTTCATAAATCTCATTTCATGTTTCGGTGATCCAAGTTACACATATGATATGCCGTTTCGAAGATAATTAAACATGCAATACAACTAAACACTCACTAACAACATCTCATGTCATTTAAGGCATCAAAAGTTCATTTCAAGTTCATCAAACCCTAACCCAAAGTTCACTAAATCAATAATCAAATTTATGAAGTTTTCTAAAGCAACCTACACATCAAATTGAAGCTAGTGATACTAGTAACACAATTAAAACATGAACTTTAACAATTTAACAACATTAACTCATCTAAAATCAAAGATTAAGCACACCCATTTCAATTGTTCATACTAGTTACTCAAAACAACAAATCGAGCAAGTAAATCATATATTCATGCTAGACACGAGCCATAGACACTAACTAGCACCATTTCAAGTCAAAAACACGAATTTAGAGAAATCTAGTGTTTTTAGAAACCTTATCCCAAGTAGTGAAATTGGTACCAAATCGAAGAGGATGAAGAGAGGATCACGAAAATGTAATTTGTTTTGATGTTTGCTTCCTAGATCGAATTTAGATGATGATTTTGTATTGAGAAGATTAGAGAGAAAAGTGGAAGTATGAAGATGGTGGTGGTGGTGAATGAATGGTGGGGAGGATACCTTGACTAGTTGACCTAGTCAAGAATTTAGTCTCTTGGCAAGTTTAGTCCCTCAAGTTTGTTGTGGGGTGCGGAAATTAACCGAACGAATTATTTTGAATTACACGAGAGTACGGGAGACGTTATAATCCAATAACGAAAATATTAAGAATGTTAGCTAACGGAGGATACGAATCTAGATACGAAGGATATTATTAAAATAAAAAGACGGGCGTTAAAATAATTTAACGGAAAAATGCGGCCACACCTTAAAAGAAATTTCGTCCCTTGGAAGTAATAATCGATGTCTCTTACTCGAGACCTTGTGTTGTCCAATCTACGAATAAGTGAAGATACGTCCTTGGGCATTTCCACTAATCTG
The DNA here is from genome assembly GCF_046630445.1 of Rutidosis leptorrhynchoides. NCBI lineage: Eukaryota > Viridiplantae > Streptophyta > Magnoliopsida > Asterales > Asteraceae > Rutidosis > Rutidosis leptorrhynchoides. The sequence continues at coordinate 149,603,222 of NC_092337.1, forward strand.
GATAGTCGGGGTTTTACGTTGTATTAAGGCTTGGTTTTACGATCCACAATTTCAACCGGTCTTTCTACGAAGAGGAGTTTGCCATCGATAGTAAGTTTATATAGAAGAGTAGCACGTTCCTGTTCCGCAGGACACGTCTCTACGTTTGTTACACGGAACGTAGGGTAAACGGATACTTAATTGAGTCGGAAATTCTAAACGGTAGGAAGCGGTTCCAATACGCCCCAAGATTTCAAAAGGATCAATATTGCGGATATAACTTTTCTTGATTTCCCGAAATGGATTACACCTTTCCAAGGTGCGATTTTTCAATATTACCCGGTTACTGACTTGGAATTCAGAAGGTTTACGCCTAACATCGGCATAGTCCTTTTGATGACTACGAGCCGTCTTGAGCCCTTCTCGGACTTGAACTATCTCAACAGTTGTTTCTTGAATAGGTTCGGATCCTGGGATTTGTTTGTCACCTACTTCAGTCCATCGAATAGGAGAACGACATTTGCGGTTATAAAACGTTTCGAAAGTGTGCGTTAACACGCGAGTGGTAAATATTGTTGTAAGAGGGTTCAACTAAAGGTGACAATACAAGTTTGTAACATGTCTTTCCAAGATGTAAATCGTTCGTTTGCTTGGTTCGTCGGTTTGTGGATGATACGCGCTACTCATGTTTAAACGTGTTCCTAAGGCTTTTTGTAAACCATATGTGTAACGAGTATTTCGATCCAGGATAATTGATAAATGTACACCGAGTTGGAATAGAATCCTTTAAGATATGTTTGAACAAGTTAGTTAGGGCTCGAAAGCGTTTGTTGGTACAAGTTTCTTATCGGCTACCGAAAACGTTCGTCAGGGATATTCACCCTCGTGGCGAGCACTAGTAATACGTGAAGAGTCTCTCTCTCCATTAAGAAATTATATAAAAGATTTCCTTATACGGAAGTACGAGCGAAAAGATAGGAATGAAATGAGAACTTAGAATAGGATGAGTTTATACCTTGAGGTAGCCATATCGTGCATCTAGTGGCCAAAAGTTGAGACTTGGTGGGAAACGAGTTAGTACACGTAGTTGTATAGTTCGGAGTTGAGTAGTAGTTGGCCATATATCAGAAGCATAAGGACGATAAGCCAAGGAAGAAAGGGGTATCCTTGGATTGTGTGTTATCTTGGGTCCCAGTAATATCAGACGGTAATAGTGAAATAGCATAGTTATGTATCGTGGTACATGATGACGAGAAGATTGATCGGATCCATAAACAAGTATTCAAGTTTTTCATGCAAAATAACGAATTTCAGTTTCCGTGATCTCCGAGAGAGTATGCCTTTCAGGCGTTCACTTAGAAATATTTTCATATTTGAGTTCTATTTTGTGCTACACCAATTTAGCTAGTGAGGTTGGTGTGAATAATCACGTTCAAAGTTCGGACACGGAGGGTTTTAAATTTTCCCTTAGTGAGTTAACGAGGTTAAAGGTCGTGCAACACGAGAAAAAGTCGGAAATGATTCTTCGGTAATAACCGGCGAGATCTAAGATTTTACAAATATAAGATAGAGTCGTGAGGATTTCCCGATTACGTGTGGCTTCGATTGCGAGATTTTATTGTAATACTTCGACCACTAACAACATGGTCTAGAAATTGAACTTCGTTCATCCAAAATTCTGACTTGGAGAATTCGGTATAAAGTTGCTCCTTTCTCAAAAGTTCAAGCGTATGACGGAGATGTTGTTCGCTTTTCTTCCTTATTGTTGAATAGATTTGGACATCATCTATAAACACGATAACGGATTTGTCTAGATACATTTGCATACGCGGTTAAGGAGGTCTATGAATACGGACGGAGCCTTGGATAAACTGAACGGTTACTAAAATAAATTCATAACTATCGCAACGAGTTCGGAAAGCGGTTTTGGTGACATCTTCTCCCTTAACCCTGATTTGATGATAATCGGAATGGAGGTCGACTTGCAATACATACATGATCCTTGCAATTGACCAAGAGGTCATCGGTATGGGGAAGAGGATATCGGTTCTCGACCGAAAATTACTTAGTTCACAATAATCTATACAAATTTGTAGGGAAACATTTCTTCTTAACGAATAGGTTTTGAGCTCCCTAGTTCTATAGGTATCAAGTCAAAATTTAAATTATCCACCCAATAAGTTTAACGTATACCCTCCGATAAAATTTGTCGGTACGCAATAGTTTTTCGTTGGTCACTTGAATGGCCTAAGTAATATTTAGGGGGGAGTGGTGGAGTGCAAAGGGTAGGCTTCAACGCCTTGGATACAAAACATTTTATCGGCATCCGAATCGAATAAGTATGAAACATAGGAGTTGTTGAGAAGAAACGTACCCGTGACTAGTTCATTGTCATCTCGGGCATCCTAGGTGTTAAGGTTGAAAGCTCATTCGCGTACATTGGTGTTTGCTTTCTTCTTTGGACATGCATTCTCAAAATGACCCAGTTGGCCACATTCAAAACAAGCACCCCTTCTGCGTGCACTTGGCACCTTTTTAGCGACGGGCGCGGCACCTTTACAACCATGGGCCGCATGGCCACTTCTTCGACACTTGATGCAAAATGGTTTGCCACATTCACCGAAATGATGTTTGTGACATTTGTTACAATAAGGTAGATTTCCGGCATACCCTTTCTTACCGCCGGGGGTGAAAAGCTTCTTGGTGGAGTCGTTGTGGTTGTGGTTGCTTGGTGGAGAGGCTTCCCGTTTTCTTTTGTTATTGCCCGGTTGGGCCTCGACCGTTGGTGCCGGCGCTTCAATTTCGTCCACCGTTTTTATAAATCGGTGGGCTATCATCGCAGCCTCTTGTAGGTCGGCGGGTCTTGATGGCATTACCCCGTGTGGAATGCTCTTAGGGAGGCCATCCATGTAAAATTTAACTCCTTGGGGCCCGGGAGCCCGGAGGTTTGGACAAATTGAGGTTAGTTCGGCAAACCGTTGATTATAAGCTTCGAGGTCATTTCGTGCTATTTTTAAATTTCTTGGCGCCTGTTCGAGCCTTCGAGTCTCTTCGCGCGGGAAATATTCGGTGATCATTCTTTCTCTTAATTCGGTCCAAGAGAGTGTAAGGGCTTCATCGATACCCACTGATTGTACATACGTGTTCCACCATGAGAGAGCAATACCGGTGAGAGTGAGGGTGAAAAACTTGACCTTATCTTGGTCACGACAACCGCTTATGCTAAAAACGGCTTCAGTTTGTTCGAACCATCGGGTGAGAGTAACCGGTCCCCCGGTTCCATCGAAAGTGGGAGGGTTGTACTTCATGAAGTTTTTGTAGGAGCACCCCTCATTTAAATTACCGGCTCCCTGATTGTTGTTGTGGTTGGAGAAGTGATCGGCCACGGCCTCACCCATGGTGGTGGCTATCATTCATTGAAGAGCTTGTTCGAGAGTTTCGGAAGGAGTATTGTGTTGACCTTGGTGAACCATTGTTCCTTCATGACACAAGAATACCGTTGATTAGTATTATCAATAATACTAATCGTGATATGGAATCAAGATAAAGAGAAATTTTTTCCTTGACTCGCCTTATATTCTTTATGTCATAATGTCGGAACGTTCATTATATTACCCTGATTCATATGTGCATTCGACATCATTTCATATACTCAAGGTGGCGTGTCAACCAAATCAACCACGTGAGATTAAGGTAGAATAAGAGTTAGATGTGAATAAAAGAGTTCGAGTATAAATGCACAAGTAGTCAAGTAATTCCTTCTTCAAGTCTATATGCCGGTTGTAGTCTAGATTCACTAATGTATCCTATGACTTGGGGTTGACACCAATGCATTCTAAATCCCTACAACCAACGCTCTGATACCATCGCGACCCGACAAAATCGTCATTGACGGCGCCGACTACTTAGGTCCCGTTACGTGGTCATAAATCTTTAAAATAACGTTTGACCAAAATATTTTGCCTTCATTTCAAAAGTAAAGATTGTTTCCAAGTTTACAAGAATTGTTCAACCAAAAGTTACGTTACAAAGTTATAAGTACAAATGAAACCTATACGACACAGTTTTAAATAAAGTCAAAAGACGCTCCATGTATGCACATATACTCGACATCCAATGCAAGTACCAAAATAATGAGCGGAAGCATATATCACATATCGTTCAAAGACCTGAGAAAAACATAGAAATCTGTCAACGAAAACGTTGGTGAAATCATAGGTTTAAGTAAGTAAGTGAGTAAAAAGGTAAGTTGAACCACAAGATTTGCAACATTGATATAATAGTAATACATCTTAAAAGTTAATATTCACGAGCACCCAATTATCAATGCTTAACATTCCTTCCATAGAACCCCATCACAATAGTGTTAGAACATACACTGTTTCACGAAAATATATTTCATTCGTAGACGGTAGCGAACCGTCTGAATGAGGGTTTGTCAAACCCATATGGATCCATACAACATAAGTTCTCGCTTACACCTGGCAAGTGTAACTAATGATAATCGAATTGAGGATTTTGTTCTAAACTCGTATGTAGAATGTTTATTTTCCTGTACTTGTGTTCACTTAGTTAACAAGAAACGTTTATGTTTTCTCATCCCAAATGTAAGTTCAAAAGAGTAAAAGTGGGACTATGATCTCACCTTGAGTGCAAGAGTAAAAAGATACTTCGACAAGTAACGTGCAAAGAACAAATGCTAGTCTTGACCTAAACAAGTAAGTTGTATCAATAACGGTAACTACGGTTAATCAAAGATGTTCAATTAGTCCTATGGCTCGTTACGACTCGATTATGTAGCATGTGAATCAAATTGTCAAGTTTCATGCAAGATACAAGTATAGAAGCAAGTTAGAAAGATTGCATAAGTATTTGGTTAAGTTTGGCTAAAAGTCAAACTTGGTCGGGTCAAAGTCAACGAAAAAGTCAACACGTTCGGGTCGGGTCTCGAACTATTTTTCTGAGGTTTTTAATCATATATGAGCATGTTAGAACAAGTTACATGTGAATCGGAGGTGCGTAGCATAGCAAACATTTTTCGTAAAATGGAAAATCAAAACAGTCACTGGCAGTGCATCTGGACGGCGTCGAGATTTGCTGGACGGCGTCCAGCATTGAAGGTCTGGACGGCGTCCAATAATCTGGACGGCGTCCAGATCTGTAGGCAGACCCTGTTTTGCTGCAACAACAAATGCACGAACCAAAACTCAAACAATCCCAATTTATAACCCGCAAACAACCAAAACATGTATCTTATATCACCAGGAAGGTATTTTGACGAGGAAAATAACTAAGCATATTTCATCAATCAATCTACCACTTACAACAATCAAAACCGCATTTAATGTTCATCATTTATCACATTCAAGTTCATAAATCTCATTTCATGTTTCGGTGATCCAAGTTACACATATGATATGCCATTTCGAAGATAATTAAACATGCAATACAACTAAACACTCACTAACAATATCTCATGTCATTTAAGGCATCAAAAGTTCATTTCAAGTTCATCAAACCCTAACCCAAAGTTCACTAAATCAATAATCAAATTTATGAAGTTTTCTAAAGCAACCTACACATCAAATTGAAGCTAGTGAAACTACTAACACAATTAAAACATGAACTTTAACAATTTAACAACATTAACTCATCCAAAATCAAAGATTAAGCACACCCATTTCAATTGTTCATACTAGTTACTCAAAACAACAAATCGAGCAAGTAAATCATATATTCATGCTAGACACAAGCCATAGACACTAACTAACACCATTTCAAGTCAAAAACATGAATTTAGAGAAATCTAGTATTTTTAGAAACCTTACCCCAAGTAGTGAAATTGGTACCAAATCGAAGAGGATGAAGAGAGGATTACGAAAATGTAATTTGTTTTGATGTTTGCTTCCTAGATCGAATTTAGATGATGATTTTGTGTTGAGAAGATTAGAGAGAAAAGTGGAAGTATGAAGATGGTGGTGGTGGTGAATGAATGGTGGGGAGGATACCTTGACTAGTTGACCTAGTCAAGAGTTTAGTCTCTTGGCAAGTTTAGTCCCTCAAGTTTGTTGTCGGGTGCGGGAATTAACCGAACGAATTATTTTGAATTACACGAGAGTACGGGAGACGTTATAATCCGTTAACGAAAATATTAAGAATGTTAGCTAACAGAGGATACGAATCTAGATACGAAGGATATTATTAAAATAAAAAGACGGACGTTAAAATAATTTAACGGAAAAATGCGGGATGTTACAATTATTCTCACACACAAACTTACACTTTATTTCTCTCATCTCATTTGCTCTCTAATTTGTAAGTATCAAGCTTATTTTCCTTTCTTTTTCCCTCATAAAAAACCGAAACCATAAACCTTCATCATCATCATTCTTACTTGTTTAAGTTACTTGTTCTTTGTTGTAGTTTACTTACTTGTTGTTTGTAGTTGTTTACTTAATAGTTGTAAGAATCAAACTTCCTAGTTTATTCTTCATATTATCTTGTATTACAAGAACAAACAAGAGCCTAAACTTTCTAGTTTATGGTTCTACATTTAATGTTTTAAAAGAATTAAAGTTCATGAGTTCTAAAATCATACTTGTGTTCATGTTTATAAACTTAAGGTTTACTTTCTTAAAGATCAAAGCCTTGGCTTGAATCTTTAAAGTATGAACAACCATGAACTTGTCACTTGTAAATTTAACTTAATTCTTACTTTGTACATGCTTTAAATTCGTGAATCTTGTTGTTATTGGTCAAGTATTACTAGTTAATCTTGATATCATTTATCTTGAACTAAAAGTTAACTTTATAAGTTCAAGAACATGGATGTTTAACTTTCTAGTTACAACTTCATATACTTATGTTGAATCTAAGTTTATATAACTTATGGTCTTCTAATTTTGTTGTAAATAAGAGCTTACAAGCTTACATACATTTTTCAAGTTGAAAATCTAAGTTTCATAACTTATGGTTTCATTAAAGTGTAGATCCAAGTTTTGTAACTTAGGATCTAACTTAAGAACACTAGATCTAGACTTTCTAGTCTAGGATCTTTAAGATCTAGCTAAGATCTAAGTTCTACAACTTATGATCTTGATTATTTAGTTTACTTTCAAGTTTGTAGCTTAATATTACTTTTGTAACTCATGTATATGTCGGATCTAAGATCTTGATGCAACTTTGGTTCATCAAACTACATACAACTCTTAAGTGAGTTGTGCAACTTATCTTAGACTTACACTAGTGTTATGATGGTCAAACCTTGGTTATGATGATGTAAACCCATCAACGAGTTGTACACTTGAAGCTATACGCATCAAGGATGAGAACCGTGATGAGCATCAAGCACCAAGAACCCACCGGAACACTTTAGCTACTGTTTCTGGAACTTATCAGACTACCTGGGCTACTGTTTGATTTTCAGTTAGTTTGGTTCGATTAAATGATTTTCCGTTTAGACCTCGTCTTGATCCGAGTTACGGTTTAGGATCCATGGCCTCCCGAAAGTCACTACACCCTATTAACGTTGTGCTGAAATTTCTGACCTACTCGCACTTAAACCGTCACCACGGTTAAAAGAAGACGAGTTTGGTTCTGGAAATTGGTCAGCCTCTAGGGGACTCATATACGGAGCCATGGCCACTGGTCTCACCTCATTTCAGTTTGTATAGAGGTCGTGGCGACTGAACGAAATCAGCCTTTTTTTCAAACCCTAGTCTTGACTTAAAACTTACTTTACACTTTTTGTTTAATGATGAATGATGATGGTACTTAAGACCTAATTTACATAAATTTAAACCTTTGGGAACGATTTACTGACTTAGTAACTTTTGACTTAGGTTGAGGACTTTTCGGACCAACCACTTGCTTACTATTTTCCCGCGTATTGAATTTTACTACTTTCCACTGTGAGTTATAGCATCCCTTTTTACTTTAACTATTTTGGGAACTGAGAATACATGCGCATTTTACGTTTTACATACTAGGCACGAGTACTTAAACTTTATATATGTGTGGGTTATACAACGGCATAAACTTTCCCCTTAGCTCGGTAACGTTTAGTCATTGGTCTTTGAACCGGTGAACGCGAATCTTAGATATGGATCCATAGGGTTTGACATCCCCACTCGGGCTAGTAGCGCTAGTATTTAACGGGTGTTTAATACTTCGTAAACATACGCACTCGCCAAGTGTACTTTTAGGGGGTGATAAACGTTAAGTTAGTTACCAAGTGCCCACGGTTATACATATACTTTTCATACTGTTTTGAAACACTGTTGAAGCACTGAAATCTCGTGATCTAACTTACATTACTGTTATACTTAAACTATAGCTCACCTGTAACGACCCTGGATTTTCCAACGTTTATTTATTAGTAATTATTATTATTAATACGTGTGATTTAAACGAATGTATGTTATTACATTTACTTGTTGCCATGATTGCCGTACTTGATTCTTTAATGCCCGAAACGTCTTTGTGACACCCGGAACTTACACGAGTAATATTTTCACATATTATTTACATTCATGATTAGTTTTAGTAATCATTTTGACTAACTATGGTGATTAGTTAGTTACTTGGGCTTTAATTGGATTTATTTGTTAAATACTTGAACTTGGGCTTGACAAAGCTAATGGACTCATGAATAAGGCTTATAAGCCCACCCTACATATTAAATGGACTTAATTTAGCCCATCACACTTGTAAGTAATACTTTCAAACATAAAATAGTTAGTTTAAGACACTTGGAATAATTAACTAGGTGGAAGACAAGTTACTTACAAGCATGCTAGTCATCTTTCCCCCATATATTCCGCTTTTCCCATTCCACACAAACACCACACCCCATGCAAGAATCTAGCATGTTGACCACCCCATTGGAGGGCCATATGGCCGTGACCTTGGTGGGTATGGGGGGGAGAATTCAAAGTTTTTTTTGACTACATATTACTAGCATTCACTCCACTCTTACACACACTCTTACTTGCTCTCATTTTTCTCACATTCTTCTCTCTACTTGGTAAGTAACAAGATTTATTTTCTCTTCTTTATCTTCATCTAAAACCGCCACCATCATCATTCTTTTACTTGGTTGTGTTGTTGTTTAATTACTTGTTCTTGCTGTTGATTACCTTCTTGAAGTTGTTTGTTGTTTTAAAGAATCAAACTCCCTAGTTTGTTCTTCATATTATCTTGTTATTCAAGAACAAGCAAGAACCTAAACTCTCTAGTTTATGGTTCTACAATTGATGTTTTAAAGATTTAAAGTTCATAAGTTCTAAAAATCATACATGCATTCATGTTTGTAAACTTGAGGTTTACTTTCTTAAGAATCAAAGCCTTGGCTTGAATCTTTAAAGTATGAATAACCATGAACTTATTACTTGTAAATTTAGTTTACTACTTCGTTTCATACACTTTTAATTTCATGATTCTTGTTATAATGGTCAAAGTGTTACTAGTTAACCTTGACCTCATTTATCTTGAACTAAAGTTAAAAGTTCAAGAACATGCAAATGAAACTTTTAATTATAACTTTGTACACATATGTTTGATCTAACTTTTGGGTATTGGATCTTCAAGATCAAACTAACCACTTATTATTTTCAAGTTTGTGGTACAATATCACCTTTCTAATTCATGCATGTGTTGAATCTATGATCTTGATGCAACTTTGGTTCATCAAACTTCATACAACTCTTAACTGAGTTGTGCTTCGTATCATAGACTTACACTAGTGTTATGATGGCCAAATCTTGGTTAAGACGATGCAAACACATCAATGAGTTGTACACTTGAAGCTATATGCATCAAGGATGAGAACCATGATGAACATCAAGCACCAAGACCACCGGAACTCACTTAAACTTACTGTTCTGTCCAAACCCTACTGACCTGCTGTTTCTGTAACATAACAGTAGACCTGGGCTACTGAGACCATGATTTTTAGATATAACTTTTCGAGTAGATAACTTTTCATATAAGACTCGTCTTAATCCGAGTTACGGTTTAGAATCTACGGCCCTCCGAGCGTCACTATGTCCATTTACTTTTCTGTTTTCTGTTTACAGTTCTGTTTTTCTGGTTTCTGTAACATACCAGTACACCTGGACTACTGTAACCTTTACTTTAAGATATCTCAGTTCGTTTAGATAACTTTTCATATAAGACTCATCTTCATCCGAGTTACGGTTTAGGATTTATGGCCCTCCGATCGTCACTAGGTCCTTTTAACGTTGTGCAGAAATTTCAGACCTACTCGCACTTAAACCGTCACCACGGTCAAAGGAAGACGAGTTTGCTTCTGGAATTTTTACCAAACTTAAGGGACTCATATACGGAGCCATGGCCACTGGTCTCACCTTAATTCAGTGAGGGTAGAGGCCGTGGTGACTGACTGAAGTCAGCCTTTGTTTTAAAATACATTCATAAACGAAACTCACTTTACGCCTTTTGTTAAATGATGAATGATGATGACCCTTAAGACCTTAGTTACATACTTTTAAAAATATTCGGACGATTTACTGACTTAGTACTATTTGACTTAGGTTGAGGGCCTTCGGACCGATTACTTGCACACCTTTTCCGAAACGACTTTACGACTACATTATCATTGTGAGTTATAGCATCCCTTTTTACTTTAACTATTTTGGGACTGAGAAAACATGCACGTTTTATGTTTTACATACTAGGCACGAGTACTTAAAACTTATATATATGTGGGTTATACAACGGCATAAACATTCCCTTTAGCTTGGTAACGTTTAATCATTGGTTTTTGAACCGTGAACGCGAATCTTAGATATGGATCCATAGGGTTTGACATCCCCACTCGGGCTAGTCGCGCTAGCATTTAACGAGTGATTAATACTTCGTAATCATATGCACTTGCCAAGTGTACTTTCAGGGGGTATAAACGTTAAGTTAGTTACCAAGTGCCCACGGTTAAGCATATACTTTTACATACTTTTGAAACGCTCGTTGTAGCACTGAAATCTCGTGGCCTACTTACATTACTGTTATACTTAAACTATAGCTCACCAACCGTTGTGTTGACATTTTAAGCATGTTTTTCTCAGGTGCGTAAGGTTTACTTCCGCTGTGTACTTGTTGTGCTGTAGACACCCGCTGCTTAGAGTTGACAACGCATGAACTACTTTATTTTGCATTCAAACTTTCGTACTTTTGAACTATGACTTGTAACGACCGTTGTGGTCACATACACTTATTATTTGCTTCTACTTAGTGAAGCCTGCTTTTGGATTGTAAAACATTCGATGTTGGTTTAGGCATCACTTTATTATTGAATGCAAGCTCTTTTCGAAAACGCTTGTAGTACTTGATCTTGTAATGATCCTGTTGTTGATGATTCGTATACGATGGTTTTGTACGGGGCATCACATTTGGTATCAGAGCATTGGTTGTAGGGAATTAGGATGCATTAGTGAGTCTAAGACCGACCCGAGTAGGATTCACTAATAGGACTAATCTACAACTTGCTAGTTTACTTGTTTCCGCTGAACTTACTGCATGCTGCTGCTTACTTTTTCTGCTATATGCCGTATGCTACTACATGATATCACTATTGCATGATGCTACTTGCTTTTGATTGCATGCTACTTTCATACGAATTGCTGTTATTGCCATGCTAGTTACTGTTATACATGATTTAAACTGTTGGCCTAATACGTGCTTGCTTTATGACTTACTGACATGGAAAATTTATTTTTCCTTGTTCAGATGTCGGATGTACCACCTGCTAGCGTTTCGGGTAGTACAGACTCAGACCCCGTCGCCCTACCTACTGCTATACCTGCTGCTGCTACTGCCGATACACCGGCCCCGACACCCACTAGTGATCCCGACGCTTCTACTTCCGGAGCTGGTACTAGTGCACCCGCTCCAGTGTCTGCTCCCGGACCCTCGAGGTCACAGCCCCGCATTGGTGGTATTGAGATCCCCGCGGAGTTCGGGGAAGGGCCGTTTCGTAACCACATGCGCACGCCTTGCCGACGCACTCCCGACGGACGTTTAGTCGTGATTCCGTCAGGCAGACACAGACAGATGTTGGCTGCCTTCGGACGCTTCGGATTACCAGCTCAGCCACCAGTATCACCACCACACGATTTGGATGACTCATCATCCGCCGATTCTTCATCATCAGACGACTCCAGCGATGATGAGGATCCTGCTGATAGACTTATTCAGGCACCCTCCACCCCGCCGAAGAAGCGGTACCGTTTCGACGGCACCGTCATTCCAGGGGTGAATGGAGGTCGCGCTTTTACTGACACATTTGGCCATCGTCGTAGGGTTACTGCTCGTAAACGAGTTGTGCCATACCCTGCCGACCCACAGATACGTAAGGTTCCCCGTTACGTATTGACTATTCCTGGAACCGTACCACCTAGATTTAGATACGGACCACTTACATCTAGGGACGTACCGTCTACATCTGGAGCCGGACCATCTACATCAGCACCACCCAAACCACCCGCCCCACCTGCACCGCCTGCCCCACTAGCTCCCTCTAACGAGGAACTGATGAGGGAGATTGAGACTCTCCGAGCTTGAGTCACTGAGCTCGAGGAGCAGTTCACCCGCCTTCACCGTAGGACTTTTGTATTTAGATTTCGATATGTAATCTAGTTGTAGTTTATTGTATTACTCATGTATTGTACGGACTTATTCAGATGTATGAAACTTATTATTATTAATGAATGGAACTTTGCGTTATTTAATTCTTGCACGATGTTCTATTTACATTACTGTACGATGATTCTGTGGTATTTGTACCTAGATGCATTATTTAATAACATGAGATGTTTTGATTCCATGTTGATTACTATATACTGTATTATTACTATTCGCATACTAGATTTTGACTTGAGTCAAAATGTTTGTTTAGAATACCATGGCCAACGGAAGATCCACACCTACCGCCGCCCAGATTGAGGACATGATCAACGAACGGGTCGCTGCAGCCCTAGCTGAAAGAAATCTCCAAGCTCCACCGCCACCACCACCGGTTATCCCACCCGTTCGAAATGGGTGTACTTACAAGGAATTCCAGAGCTGCAAACCGCATAACTTCAGTGGAACCGAGGGACCGGTTGGTCTCACCAGATGGTTCGAAAAGCTTGAATCAGTATTCCGAGTTAGCAACTGTTCGGAGGACAACAAGACCAAGTTTGCATCTTGCACGCTATCTGACGGCGCGCTAACGTGGTGGAACACGTTAGCTCAAGCGAAGGGCATTGATGAGGCGTATGCTATGCTATGGGAGGAATTCAAAGCTGCTATGATTGATGAGTACTGTCCGAGAACCGAAATTCAGAAGATGGAAATGGAATTCATGCAGTTAAAGGCCGTTGGGAACGACCTTGATGGTTACAACAAGAGGTTTCTTGAGTTAGCTCTTATGTGTCCGACAATGGTCACCCCGGAATTCAAGCGTATGGAGAGATACTTTTGGGGACTCCCTAAGTCCATCAAAGGAAACGTCACATCGTCCAAACCACCGAATGTTCCCGAAGCAATGCGCATGGCGCATACTCTCATGAATCAGATTCTTATTGATGAGCTGGAGAAGGCTAAGTTTGAGGCTGGTAGTAGCGAAAAGAGGAAATGGGACAACAATCACAACAACAACAACAGGGGGAGAAACTACGATCAAACCCCCGCTAAGAGACACAACAACGGTGGAAATCCCAAACCCGGCACAAGCCCCAACCCGAACTACAAAGGTACCCTACCGCAATGCAAGAGGTGTTACAAACACCACACTGGGTATTGTAACATGGTTTGTGAGAAGTGCCAACGGTCTGGACATATAGGCAAGGATTGCAAGGTCACAACTTTGAATGCAAGGGCGAATCCCACCGGGCCGAAGAAGTGCTACGGATGTGGAAAGACGGGTCACTTCAGGAATGAGTGCCCCGACAAGCGAAAGGACGGCGGACCACCGCGAGGTAGAGCTTTTAATGTTAATGCAAGGGATGCACGCGAGAACCCCGACTTGGTGACAGGTATATTCACTATCAACAATCTTTTAGCTTCTGTCCTATTTGATACCGGTGCAGATAGAAGTTATGTATGTAAACACTTCTGTGATAAGATAAATTGGTCATTAGTCCCTTTAAAAGAAAGTATTCTTGTCGAGGTAGCCAACGGTAAACTTGAAAAGGTTGACCAAATTGGCCGAGGGGCTATTATTAATATAGCTGGTGCGAATTTCGAAATTGACTTGATACCTATCAAACTGGGAAGTTTTGACGTGATCGTCGGTATGGATTGGTTGACCAAAGTAAGGGCCGATATTATTTGTGGAGATAAAGCTCTTCGTATACCACAAGGAGATGGCGAGCCGCTGATTATCTATGGGGAGAGATGTACATCGAAGCTGAACCTCATTAGTTGCGTGAAGGCACAAAAGATTATGAAGAAGGGACGTTTTGCTGTCCTAGCACATGTGAAAACGGTAGAAACTGAGGTGAAGAGTGTGAACAACGTACGGATTGTGAACGAGTTTCCTGATGTCTTTCCAGAGGAGTTACCAGGATTACCACCACCAAGGGCAGTGGAATTTCAGATCGATTTAGTGCCAGGAGCTGCACCTGTAGCTCGCGCACCGTACCGACTTGCACCTTCCGAGATGCAAGAGTTACAAAGCCAACTACTGGAACTCCTAGATCGAGGGTTTATTCAACCAAGTTCTTCGCCGTGGGGTGCACCTGTTTTGTTTGTGAAGAAGAAGGATGGATCCTTCCGTATGTGCATCGACTACCGTGAACTCAACAAATTGACAATCAAGAATCGGTATCCACTACCACGAATTGACGATCTTTTCGATCAGCTGCAAGGATCGAGCGTTTACACTAAGATCGATTTGCAATCCGGTTATCACCAGTTGAGGGTGAAAGAGAGTGACGTGATGAAGACTGCATTTAGGACACGCTATGGTCATTATGAATTTCTCGTAATGCCGTTCGGATTGACCAATGCACCTGCCGTATTTATGGACCTCATGAATCGTGTCTGCAAGCTGTACTTGGACAAGTTTGTTATCGTCTTCATAGATGATATCCTCATCTACTCCAAAAGCGAAGAGGAACACGAGCAACACCTCCGATTAGTGCTTGAACTCTTAAGACAAGAGTAACTTTACGCCAAATTCTCTAAGTGTGAATTTTGGTTGAAGGAAGTACAGTTTCTGGGCCATGTTGTGAGCGACCAGGGTATCAAAGTTGATCCCGCGAAGATTGAAGCTATCAGCAAGTGGAAAACCCCCACCACTCCGACTCATATTCGCCAATTCCTAGGTCTCGCCGGTTATTACCGAAGGTTTATCGAAGGTTTCTCTCTGATTGCGCGTCCTTTGACCGCACTGACTCACAAGGGCAAGAAGTTCATTTGGGAACCCGCACACGAATCAGCATTTCAAACCTTGAAGAAGAAGTTAACCACCGCACCTATCCTATCACTTCCTGAGGGCAGTGACGACTTTGTTGTTTATTGCGATGCATCGAAGAATGGATTTGGTTGCGTATTGATGCAAAGATCAAAGGTTATTGCCTATGCATCCCGACAATTGAAGATTCGTGAGCGGAACTACACAACTCACAATCTCGAACTTGGAGCCGTTGTCTTCGCGCTCAAATTATGGAGACACTATTTGTATGGAACTAAAAGTACTATCTTCACCGATCACAAGAGTCTTCAACACATCTTCGATCAGAAGCAACTGAATATGAGACAGCGTCGATGGATCGAGATGCTTAACGACTACGATTGTGAACTCCGTTATCACCCTGGCAAGGCCAATGTTGTAGCTGACGCTTTGAGTCGAAAGGAGAGGACGGTACCTCTTCGCGTTCGGGCTCTGAACATCACCCTCCATTCGAACCTCAACAATCAGATCCGAGTAGCCCAAGATGAGGCTCTCAAGGAGGAGAATATATCTCATGAACATTTGAACATACTTATCTCTCGATTCGAGGTTAGAGATACTGGACTCCGATGTTATGCCGGAAGAATTTGGGTACCTCGTTATGGAGATCTACGGAACCTTATACTTGATGAAGCACACAAATCGAGATATTCGATTCATCCTGGAGCGGGAAAAATGTACCACGACCTTAAGGAACAGTATTGGTGGCCGAATCTTAAGAAGGACGTTGCGACTTATGTTGGTAAGTGTTTGACTTGCTCGAAGGTTAAAGCCGAGCATCAGAGACCTTCTGGTTTACTCTAACAACCTGAAATCCCACAATGGAAGTGGGAAAGGATAACAATAGACTTCATCACCAAGCTGCCAAAGACGGTGGGCGGATACGATACTATTTGGGTTATTGTTGACCGCCTTACTAAATCTGCACACTTTCTAGCGATGAAGGAAACGGATACGATGGAGAGACCTGCTCAACTATACATCAAGGAGGTTGTATCTCGTCATGGTGTACCCTTATCGATCATCTCCGATCGCGATCCCCGTTTTGCCTCTAGATTTTTGCGTTCTTTGCAAGAAGCCATGGGAACTCGTCTTGACATGAGTACTGCTTATCATCCTCAGACTGACGGGCAAAGTGAACGAACAATTCAGACGTTGGAAGACATGTTGCGTGCATGTGTCATTGATTTTGGAAAGGCCTGGGAAAGGCATTTGCCACTAGCCGAATTCTCGTACAACAACAGTTACCACTCGAGCATTAATGCTGCACCTTTTGAAGCGTTGTATGGCCGTAAGTGCCGATCTCCTATTTGTTGGGCTGAAGTAAGCGAAAAGCAAATCACCGGACCTGAGGTAGTCCACGAAACCACGGAGAAGATTGCTCAGATTCAAGCTAGACTTAAGACTGCCCGTGATCGCCAAAAGAGTTATGCCGATCTTAAACGTAAGGACTTTGAATTCAACATTGGTGATCGTCTAATGTTAAAGGTTGCACCTTGGAAAGGTGTGATCCGTTTTGGAAAACGTGGAAAGTTAAACCCACGATACATTGGCCCTTTTGAAATCTTGGAACGTGTTAGACCCGTTGCTTACCGTTTGGATCTACCAGCACAATTGAGTTCAGTTCATCCTACCTTCCACGTGTCAAACTTGAAGAAGTGTCTTGCTGCACCCGAACTTATCATACCACTTGAGGAACTTACGATTGACGACAAACTCCACTTTGTGGAGGAACCTGTTGAAATTATGGATCGTGAGATCAAAACTTTGAAGCGTAACAAGATTCCGATCGTCTGAGTACGATGGAATGCCAAACGAGGACCTGAGTTTACTTGGGAGCGAGAGGATCAAATGATGCGGAAGTATCCTCACCTTTTCCCGACTCCTCCATCTACCTCAGCGTAAAATTTCGGGACGAAATTTTCTTTAACAGGTGAGTGATGTAACGACCTTGGATTTTCCAACGTTTATTTATTAGTAATTATTATTATTAATACGTGTGATTTAAACGAATGTATGTTATTACATTTACTTGTTGCCATGATTGCCCGTACTTGATTCTTTAATGCCCGAAACGTCTTTGTGACATCCGGAACTTACACGAGTAATATTTTCACATATTATTTACATTCATGATTAGTTTTAGTAATCATTTTGACTAACTATGGTGATTAGTTAGTTACTTGGGCTTTAATTGGATTTATTTGTTAAATACTTGAACTTGGGCTTGACAAAGCTAATCGACTCATGAATAAGGCTTATGAGCCCACCCTACATATTAAATGAACTTAATTTAGCCCATCACACTTGTAAGTAATACTTTCAAACATAAAATAGTTAGTTTAAGACACTTGGAATAATTAACTAGGTGGAAGACAAGTTACTTACAAGCATGCTAGTCATCTTTCCCCCATATATTCCCCTTTTCCCATTCCACACAAACACCACACCCCATGCAAGAATCTAGCATGTTGACCACCCCATTAGAGGGCCATATGGCCGTGACCTTGGTGGGTATGGGGGGGAGAATTCAAAGTTTTTTTTGACTACATATTACTAGCATTCACTCCACTCTTACACACACTCTTACTTGCTCTCATTTTTCTCACATTCTTCTCTCTACTTGGTAAGTAACAAGATTTATTTTCTCTTCTTTCTCTTCATCAAAAACCGCCACCATCATCATTCTTTTACTTGGTTGTGTTGTTGTTTAATTACTTGTTCTTGTTGTTGATTACCTTCTTGAAGTTGTTTGTTGTTTTAAAGAATCAAACTCCCTAGTTTGTTCTTCATATTATCTTGTTATTCAAGAACAAGCAAGAACCTAAACTCTCTAGTTTATGGTTCTACAATTGATGTTTTAAAGATTTAAAGTTCATAAGTTCTAAAAATCATACATGCATTCATGTTTGTAAACTTGAGGTTTACTTTCATAAGAATCAAAGCCTTGGCTTGAATCTTTAAAGTATGAATAACCATGAACTTATTACTTGTAAATTTAGTTTACTACTTCGTTTCATACACTTTTAATTTCATGATTCTTGTTATAATGGTCAAAGTGTTACTAGTTAACCTTGACCTCATTTATCTTGAACTAAAGTTAAAAGTTCAAGAACATGCAAATGAAACTTTTAATTATAACTTTGTACACATATGTTTGATCTAACTTTTGGGTATTGGATCTTCAAGATCAAACTAACCACTTATTATTTTCAAGTTTGTGGTACAATATCACCTTTCTAATTCATGCATGTGTTGAATCTATGATCTTGATGCAACTTTGGTTCATCAAACTTCATACAACTCTTAAGTGAGTTGTGCTTCGTATCATAAACTTACACTAGTGTTATGATGGCCAAATCTTGGTTAAGACGATGCAAACACATCAATGAGTTGTACACTTGAAGCTATATGCATCAAGGATGAGAACCATGATGAACATCAAGCACCAAGACCACCGGAACTCACTTAAACTTACTGTTCTGTCCAAACCCTACTGACCTGCTGTTTCTGTAACAGACCAGTAGACCTGGGCTACTGAGACCATGATTTTTAGATAGAACTTTTCGAGTAGATAACTTTTCATATAAGACTCATCTTAATCCGAGTTACGGTTTAGAATCTACGGCCCTCCGAGCGTCACTATGTCCATTTACTTTTCTGTTTTCTGTTTACAGTTTCTGTTTTTCTGGTTTCTGTAACAGACCAGTATACCTGGGCTACTGTAACCTTTACTTTAAGATAGCTCAGTTCGTTTAGATAACTTTTCATATAAGACTCGTCTTCATCCGAGTTACGTTTTAGGATTTATGGCCCTCCGATCGTCACTAGGTCCTTTTAACGTTGTGCAGAAATTTCAGACCTACTCGCACTTAAACCGTCACCACGGTCAAACGAAGACGAGTTTGCTTCTGGAATTTTTACCACACTTAAGGGACTCATAGATGGAGCCATTTCCACTGGTCTCACCTTAATTCAGTGAGGGTAGAGGCCGTGGTGACTGACTGAAGTCAGCCTTTGTTTTAAAATACATTCATAAACGAAACTCACTTTACGCCTTTTGTTAAATGATGAATGATGATGACCCTTAAGACCTTAATTACATACTTTTAAAAATATTTGGACGATTTACTAACTTAGTACTATTTGACTTAGGTTGAGGGCCTTCGGACTGATTACTTGCACACCTTTTCCGAACCGACTTTACGACTACATTATCATTGTGAGTTATAGCATCCCTTTTTACTTTAACTATTTTGGGACTGAGAATACATGCACGTTTTATGTTTTACATACTAGGCACGAGTACTTAAAACTTATATATGTGTGGGTTATACAACGGCATAAACATTCCCTTTAGCTCGGTAACGTTTAATCATTGGTTTTTGAACCGTGAACGCGAATCTTAGATATGGATCCATAGGGTTTGACATCCCCACTCGGGCTAGTCGCGCTAGCATTTAACGAGTGATTAATACTTCGTAATCATACGCACTTGCCAAGTGTACTTTCAGGGGGTATAAACATTAAGTTAGTTACCAAGTGCCCACGGTTAAGCATATACTTTTACATACTTTTGAAACGCTCGTTGTAGCACTGAAATCTCGTGGCCTACTTACATTACTGTTATACTTAAACTATAGCTCACCAACCGTTGTGTTGACATTTTAAGCATGTTTTTCTCAGGTGCGTAAGGTTTACTTCCGCTGTGTACTTGTTGTGTTGTAGACACCCGCTGCTTAGAGTTGACAACGCATGAACTACTTTATTTTGCATTCAAACTTTCGTACTTTTGAACTACGACTTGTAACGACCGTTGTGGTCACATACACTTATTATTTGCTTCTACTTAGTGAAGCCTGCTTTGGGATTGTAAAACATTCGATGTTGGTTTAGACATCACTTTATTATTGAATGCAAGCTCTTTTCGAAAACGCATGTAGTACTTGACCTTGTAATGATCCTGTTGTTGATGATTCGTATACGATGGTTTTGTACGGGGCATCACATTTGGTATCAGAGCATTGGTTGTAGGGAATTAGGATGCATTAGTGAGTCTAAGACCGACCCGAGTAGGATTCACTAATAGGACTAATCTACAACTTGCTAGTTTACTTGTTTCCGCTGAACTTACTGCATGCTGCTGCTTACTTTTTCTGCTATATGCCGTATGCTACTACATGATATCACTACTGCATGATGCTACTTGCTTTTGATTGCATGCTACTTTCATACGAATTGCTGTTATTGCCATGCTGGTTACTGTTATACATGATTTAAACTGTTGGCCTAATACGTGCTTGCTTTATGACTTACTGACATGGAAAATTTATTTTTCCTTGTTCAGATGTCGGATGTACCACCTGCTAGCGTTTCGGGCAGTACAGACTCACTGTTATATATGCCGTATACTGTTATATATGCCGTATACTGTTACGTGCTTTATGACTTACTGTTATATATGCCGTATACTGTTACTTGCTTTCACTTCTACATGCTATTACCTGCTTTTGATTGCATGATACTTGTCGTTATTGCCATGCTACTTACCTCTATACATGATCTAGACTGTCGTAGTTACTTTGCCTAATACGTGCTTGCTTTATGACTTACTGACATGGAAAAAGTTATTTTTCCTTGTTCAGATGTCGGATATTCCACCTGTCATCATTTTGGAGAGCAGTTCAGACTCGTCCGTCACCTCGCCTGCCATTGTTGCCGATTCTCAGATCCCGTCATCGACACCCTCCAGTGACTCAGGCGCTTCGTCCTCCGGAGCTAGTAGCCATGCACCCGGCCCAGTGATTATCTCAGACAGAGCCGAGGGCCCACCGGAGATTCCAGCTCCACTTGCCCCAGGACCTCCGGAGCCACAGCACCATCCCGGTGGTGCTGTGATTCCCGCAGAACTTGGGGAAGGTCCGGTCCGTAATGAGCATAACTGTTGGTGCCGACGCCCTCCTGATGGACGTCTCGTGCCGATCCCGCCCTTCAGATACCGACTGGTGATGGCCGC
Source organism: Rutidosis leptorrhynchoides (assembly GCF_046630445.1). Classification (NCBI taxonomy): domain Eukaryota; kingdom Viridiplantae; phylum Streptophyta; class Magnoliopsida; order Asterales; family Asteraceae; genus Rutidosis; species Rutidosis leptorrhynchoides. Next base: position 149,624,671 of record NC_092337.1, read on the forward strand.
CCGAGGAGAGCCACCCGTGCAGCCACCCCCAGCCGATTTAGACGACCCTTCATCCGACGACTCATCCTCTGACGACTCCAGTGATGAGGATTCTGATGAGGACCCCGATGAGGCACCTGTGCAGCCACCCTCCACCCCGCTGAAGAAGTGCTACCGTTTCGATGGTACCGTTATTCCAGGGATTAATGGAGGTCGACCATTCGTTAGCGCACATGGACTGAGGACTAGAGTTACCGCCCGTAAGCGGCTTGTGCCGTATCCTGCTGATCCCTTCATCCGTAAGCCTTACCACTATGCACCATCTACTTCTGGAGCCGTACCGTCTGCACCACCAGCACCACATGTACCAACTGCACCACCCGGCCCACCATCTCCCTCTGTCGAGGAACTGACAAGGGAAGTGGAGATCCTCCGTGCTCGGGTAACTGAGCTTGAGGACCAGATGTCCCACGTAATGGACATCCTACACCCACCATCACCATAGGGCATTTGTAGTAGATCTCATTATGTAATCTCATTTGTAGTTTTATGTTTTACTTATGAATTGTACGAACCTATGCGGATGTGTGCAACTTATTATTAATGAATGGAACTTTGTGTTGTTTAATTCTTGCACAGTGTTCTATTTACGTTACTGTGTGATGACTTTGTGGTATCTGAATCTATTTGCGTTACTTAATAAACATGTGATGTGTTGATTCCATGTTGGTTACCATATACTGTATTATTATTTATTGAATACTGGATTTTAACTGAAGTCAAAAATTTTGTTTAGAACATCATTGGCCAACGGAAGATCAACACCCACCGCAGTCCAAATCGAGGAAATGATCAATGAGCGAGTCACTGCAGCTTTAGCGGAAATGAACCCCTAAGCTCCACCGCCATCGGTTATCCAGCCCATTCGTAATGGGTGCACGTACAAAGAGTTTCAAAGCTGCAAGCCCCAAAACTTTAGTGGAACTGAGGGGCCAGTTGGTCTCACTAGGTGGTTTGAGAAATTAGAATCTGTGTTTCGAGTTAGTAACCGCTCAGAGGCGAACAAAACCAAGTATGCTTCATGTACGCTGTCAGACGGTGCACTAACTTGGTGGAACACTCTGGCTCAAGCAAAGGGTATTGATGAGGCGTATGCCACTCCATGGGAAGAGTTTAAGGGGGCCATGATTGAGGAATATTGCCCTAGGACAGAGATCCAGAAAATGGAGATTGAGTTTATACAGTTGAATGTTGTGGGAAACGATCTCGATGGTTACAACCGTAGGTATCTGGAATTAGCCCTGATGTGTCCTACCATGGTTACCCCGGAGTTTAAGCGTATGGAAAGGTATTTATGGGGACTTCCTAAGTCCATTAAGGGAAATGTCACCTCGTCTAAGCCACCCAACATCCCAGAAGCTATGCGCATGGCGCATACCCTTATGAATCAAATTATCATCGATGAATCAGAGAAGGCAAAATTCGAAGCGGGTAGTAGTGATAAGCGTAAGTGGGACAACAACAAGGGGAGAGCCTATGATCAAAACCCCGCTAAGAGGTACAACAACGGTGGGTATCCCAATCCGAACACCAGCTCGAACCCTAACTACAAGGGCAGTCTGCCACAGTGCAAGAGGTGCTACAAGCACCATACCGGGTACTGTAACGTTGTTTTTGAAAAGTGCAAAAAGACCGGACATATTGGCAAGGACTGCAAGATCACCACCATGACTGGGAAGCCGAACCCCACTGGACCGAGAAAGTGTTATGAATGCAGACAAACGGGCCACTTCAGAAATGAGTGTCCCAACAAGCGAAAGGACAGCGGACCACCACCTGGAAGAGCTTTCAACGTAAACGCAAGGGATGCCCGTGAGAACCCCGACTTGGTCACGGGTATATTCACTATCAACAATTTATTAGCTTCTGTCCTATTTGATACTGGTGCTGATAGAAGTTATGTATGTAGACACTTTTGCTCTAAGATAAATTGGTCGTTAGTTCCTTTAAAGGAGAGTAAGCTTGTAGAGGTAGCCAATGGAAAACTTGTGAAGGTTGACCAAATTAGCCGAGGAGCTATTATCAACATAGCTGGTGTGGATTTCGAGATTGACTTGATACCCATTAAGTTGGGAAGCTTTGATGTTATTGTCGGTATAGACTGGTTGACCAAGATAAGGGCTGACATTATCTGTGGAGATAAAGCTCTTCGTATACCATACGGAGATGGTGAGCCACTGATTATTTACGGAGAGAGATGTAGCTCGAAACTGAATCTCATTAGTTGCATGAAAGTGCAAAAGATCATGAAGAAAGGACGTCTTGCTGTTTTGGCACATCTGAAAACGTTAGAAACCGAAGAGAAGAGCGTGGGCGATGTACGAATTGTGAACGAATTTTTCGATGTCTTTCTGGAAGAATTGCCTGGATTACCACCACCGAGAGCAGTGGAGTTTTAGATCGATTTAGTGCCAGGAGCTGCACCTGTAGCTCGCGCACCCTATCGACTCGCACCTTCCGAAATGCAAGAGTTGCAGAGCCAATTACAAGATCTGCTAGACCATGGATTTATCCAACCAAGGCGCACCTGTTTTATTTGTGAAGAAGAGGGACGGATCCTTCCGCATGTGTATCGACTACCGTGAACTCAACAAATTGACGATTAAGAATCGGTATCCTCTTCCCCGAATTGACGATCTTTTTGATCAACTACAAGGATCGAGCGTTTACTCTAAGATCGATTTGAGATCCGATTATCACCAGTTGAGGGTGAAAGAGAGCGATGTGATGAAGACTGCATTCAGAACTCGTTATGGTCATTATGAGTTTCTCGTAATGCCATTCGGTTTAACCAATGCACCTGCCGTATTCATGGATCTCATGAATCGTGTATGCAAGCCCTACCTGGATAAGTTCGTTATCGTCTTCATAGATGATATCCTCATCTACTCTAAAAGCGAAGAAGAACATGAACAACATCTTCGTCTAGTGTTGGAACTCTTGAGACAAGAGCAAATTTACGCCAAATTCTCCAAGTGTGAATTTTGGTTGAAGGAAGTCCAATTTCTGGGTCACGTTGTGAGTGATCAAGGTATCAAAGTTGATCCCGTAAATATTGAAGCTATCAACAAGTGGGAGACCCCCACTACTCCGACTCATATCCGCCAATTTTTAGGCCTCGCCGGTTACTACCGAAGATTTATTGAAGGTTTCTCTCTGATTGCGCGTCCTTTGACCGCACTGATTCACAAAGGGAAGAAGTTCATTTGGGAACCCGAACAGGAATCTGCATTTCAAACCTTGAAAAAGAAGTTAACCACCGCACCTATCTTATCACTTCCTGAAGGCAGTGACGATTTCGTCATTTATTGCGATGCTTCGAAAAGTGGTTTTGGTTGTGTACTGATGCAACGAACAAAGGTTATCGCTTACGCCTCTCGTCAACTGAAGATTCACGAGCGAAATTACACTACGCAAGATCTCGAGCTTGGAGCCGTAGTCTTTGCATTAAAGCTGTGGAGACACTATCTTTATGGAACTAAGAGCACTATTTTCACCGATCATAAAAGCCTCCAACACATCTTCGATCAGAAGCAACTAAATATGAGACATCATCGATGGATCAAGATGCTGAACGACTATGATTGTGAACTTCGTTATCACCCTGGCAAGGCCAATGTTGTAGCTGACGCTTTGAGCCGAAAGGAGAGGATGGCACCTCTTCGTGTTCGGGCACTGAACATCACCATTCATTCGAACCTCAATAGCCAGATCCGAGCATCCCAAGATGAGGCTCTCAAGGAGGAAAATATATCTCATGAATACTTGAACATTCTCGTCTCTCGATTCGAAGTTAAGGAGTCTGGACTCCGATGCTATGCCGGAAGAATTTGGGTACCCCGTTATGGAGATCTACGGAACCTTATACTAGATGAAGCCCATAAGTCGAGATATTCGATTCATCCAGGAGCCGGTAAAATGTACCACGATCTTAAGGAACAGTACCGGTGGCCTAATCTTAAGAAGGACGTTGCAACTTATGTTGGAAAGTGTTTGACTTGTTCGAAAGTTAAGGCCGAGCATCAGAAGCCCTCTGGATTACTTCAACAACTGGAAATCCTGCAATGGAAGTGGGAAAGGATAACAATGGATTTCATTACGAAGCTACCAAAGACGGTGGGCGGATACGATACCATCTGGGTTATCGTTGATCGTCTTACCAAATCTGCACACTTTTTAGCCATGAAGGAAACAGATATGATGGAAAGACTCGCTCAACTATACATAAAAGAGGTTGTATCTCGTCATGGTGTGCCCTTATCGATCATCTCAGATCGCGATCCCCGTTTTGCTTCCAGATTTTGGCGTTCTTTGCAAGAAGCCTTGGGAACCCGTCTCGACATGAGTACTGCGTATCACCCACAGACCGACGGGCAAAGCGAACGCACAATTCAGACTTTAGAAGACATGTTGCGTGCATGTGTCATTGATTTTGGAAAGGCTTGGGAAAGGCATTTACCGCTAGCCGAATTCTCTTACAACAACAGTTATCATTCGAGTATTAATGCCGCACCTTTTGAAGCATTGTATGGCCGCAAGTGCCGATCTCCTATTTTTTGGGCCGAAGTAGGCGAAACACAAATCAGCGGACCCGAGATAGTCCATGAAACAACTAAGAAGATTGTCCAAATTCAAGCGAGACTCAAGACGGCCCGTGATCGTCAAAAGAGTTATGCCGACCTTAAACGTAAGGACTTCGAATTTAACGTGGGTGATCGTGTAATGTTGAAGGTCGCGCCTTGGAAAGGTGTGATCCGTTTTGGAAAATGCGGAAAGTTAAACCCGCGATACATTGGTCCTTTTGAAATCTTGGAGCGTGTTGGACCCGTTGCTTACCGTTTGGATCTTCCAACTCAATTGAGCTCAGTTCATCCTACCTCTCATGTATCGAATTTGAAGAAGTATCTTGCTGAACCGAAACATGTCATACCATTGGAGGAACTTACGATAGACAACAAACTCCACTTCGTGGAAGAGCCTGTTGAAATTATGGATCGTGAGGTCAAAACTTTGAAACACAACAAGATCCCGATCGTTCGAGTACGGTGGAATGCCAAACGAGGACCTGAGTTTACCTGGGAACGAGAGGATCAAATGATGCAGAAGTATCCTCACCTTTTCCCGACTCCTCCATCTACCTCAGCTTAAAATTTTGGGACGAAATTTTCTTTAACAGGTGGGTAATGTAATGACCCTGGTTTTTCCAACTTATACTTATTAATATTTATTATTAATACTTGAGTTTTAATAAATGTATTGTATTACATTTACTTGCTACCGTGATTGAATTTACATGTCCCTACTCGTCTTTGTGACACACGAACTTTTCACGAATAATATTTTAGATATTATTTACATTCATGATTAATTTTTATTAATCATTTTTAATTAACTAAGGTTACTAGTTAATTACTTGGGCTTTTAGTTAGTTTATTGCTTATTTGGACTTGGGCTTGTGTTAATGGACTTAGAAGCCCACCCTACTTATCTTAATGGATTATTAAGGAGCCCAACATTATGCTAATGACTTGTTAAACTTAATACAATATTAATTAAGTGAATGGAATCTAGTTACTTACACATTTACATCATCTTTCCCATGCCAATTTACTTTATTACCATTTTAGGCTAACATCTCCTCCCCATGCATGAGAGCAAGCTTGTGACCACCCCTCTTTTCCTCCTAAAAATCGTCGGCCAACACTTGTGAGGGAGGGAGTTTTGTTTCAATTTTTTAGTTACTTATTACTTGTATTACTTCATTATTCTCACACACAAACTTACACTTTCTTTCTCTCATCTCATTTGCTCTCTAATTTGTAAGTATCAAGCTTATTTTTCTTTCTTTTTCCCTCATGAAAACCGAAACCATAAAACTTCATCATCATCATTCTTACTTGTTTAAGTTACTTGTTCTTTGTTGTAGTTTACTTACTTGTTGTTTGTAGTTGTTTACTTAATAGTTGTAAGAATCAAACTTCCTAGTTTATTCTTCATATTATCTTGTATTACAAGAACAAACAAGAACCTAAACTTTCTAGTTTATGGTTCTACATTTAATGTTTTAAAAGAATTAAAGTTCATGAGTTCTAAAATCATACTTGTGTTCATGTTTGTAAAGTTAAGGTTTACTTTCTTAAAGGTCAAAGCCTTGGCTTGAATCTTTAAAGTATGAACAACCATGAACTTGTCACTTGTAAATTTAACTTAATTCTTACTTTGTACATGCTTTAAATTCGTGAATCTTGTTGTTATTGGTCAAGTATTACTAGTTAATCTTGATCTCATTTATCTTGAACTAAAAGTTAACTTTATAAGTTCAAGAACATGGAGGTTTAACTTTCTAGTTACAACTTCATATACTTATGTTGGATCTAAGTTTATATAACTTATGGTCTTCTAATTTTATTGTAAATAAGAGCTTACAAGCTTACATACATTTTTCAAGTTGAAAATCTAAGTTTCATAACTTATGGTTTCATTAAAGTGATCCAAGTTTTGTAACTTAGGATCTAACTTAAAAACACTAGATCTAGACTTTCTAGTCTAGGATCTTTAAGATCTAGCTAAGATCTAAGTTCTACAACTTATGATCTTGATTATTTAGTTTACTTTCAAGTTTGTAGCTTAATATTACTTTTGTAACTCATGTATGTGTCGGATCTAAGATCTTGATGTAACTTTGGTTCATCAAACTACATACAACTCTTAAGTGAGTTGTGAAACTTATCTTAGACTTACACTAGTGTTATGATGGTCAAACCTTGGTTAAGATGATGCAAACCCATCAACGAGTTGTACACTTGAAGCTATACGCATCAAGGATGATAACCGTGATGAGCATCAAGCACCAAGAACCCATTGGAACACATTTAGATACTGTTTCTGGAACTTATCAAACTACCTGGGCTACTGTAAAGTTTATTTTCAGTTAGTTCGGTTCGAGTAGATGATTTTCCGTTTAGACCTCGTCTTGATCCGAGTTACGGTTTAGGATCTATGGCCTCCCGAAAGTCACTACACCCTATTAATGTTGTGCCGAAATTTCTGACCTACTCGCACTTAAACCGTCACCACGGTCAAACGAAGACGAGTTTGGTTCTGGAAATTGGTCAGCATCTAGGTGACTCATATACGGAGCCATGTCCACTGGTCTCACCTCATTTCAGTTTGTATAGAGGTCGTGGCGGCTGAAAGAATTCAGCCTTTATTTCAAACCCTAGTCTTGACTTAAAACTCACTTTACACTTTTTGTTTAATGATGAATGATGATGGTACTTAAGACCTAATTTACATACATTTAAACCTTTGGGAATGATTTACTGACTTAGTAACTTTTGACTTAGGTTGAGAACTTTTCGGACAAACCAATTGCTTACTATTTTTCCGCGTATCGACTTTTACTACTTTCCACTGTGAGTTATAGCATCCCTTTTTACTTTAACTATTTTGGGAACTGAGAATACATGCGCATTTTACGTTTTACATACTAGGCACGAGTACTTAAACTTTATATATGTGTGGGTTATACAACGGCATAAACTTTCCCCTTAGCTCGGTAACGTTCAGTCATTGGTCTTTGAACCGGTGAATACGAATCTTAGATATGGATCCATAGGGTTTGACATCCCCACTCGGGCTAGTAGCGCTAGCATTTAACGGGTGTTTAATACTTCGTAAACATACGCACTCGCCAAGTGTACTTTTAGGGGGTGATAAACTTTAAGTTAGTTACCAAGTGCCCACGGTTATACATATACTTTTCATACTATTTTGAAACGCTGTTGAAGCACTGAAATCTCGTGGCCTACCTTACATTACTGTTATACTTAAACTATAGCTCACCAACCTTTGTGTTGACATTTTAAGCATGTTTTTCTCAGGTGCTTAAGGTTTGCTTGCTTCCGTTGTACTAGTCATGCTTTGTAGACACCCGCTGCGCTTATTAGAGATGTCACCGCATGAAACGTTTATTTTGCATTCAAACTATATTAATTTTGAAACGATGTATTTGTAACGACCTATGGGTCACGTACTATTATTGCTTGCTATTCGTAGAAGCTTACTTTTGGTTGTTAAACATTTGATGTTGGTTAAAACGTCGCCTTTATTCATGAATGCAAACGTATTTTGAAACAGCATATAGTATTTGACCTTGTAATGATCATGTTGTTGATGATTCGTACACGATGGTTTTGTACGGGGCATCACAGTACACGTCATTCGAAAAAATCATCCATGTCAGATGACACATGGCAATCAATGAGGACGTTATAAAAACCTTAGGTTAAAAAAACTCGAATTTTTTGATGCTGCCATGTGTACCGAAAAAAATAGGAAGCAAGGAGATGGCGCCACGTAGGCGATCCATCCCTTGATTTATATATGTTAGAGATACTTGTACACTTTGGCGTGATATTTGTGGGTCCATTGTTGTAAAAAATCCGTTTAATCCTCGATTAATTCCCGATTACTCGCCTTTTAATAGCAGTCCGTTCAGTTTTACCAAAATCCTTCTAATTAATCGATCAAAGTAGATTGATGGTTCAAAATCGAATTTGGTAATCAAAATTAGTCAAAGTCAAAATTAGTCAACATTTTAGCATGAATATTGTAGTGACCCGAACTTTTCCATGTTTATATATATTAATTGAGATTGATATTTACATGATTAAATGTTTCCAACATGTTAAGCAATCAAACTTGTTAAGACTTGATTAATTGAAATATGTTTCATATAGAGAATTGACCACCCAAGTTGACCGGTGATTCACGAACGTTAAAACTTGTAAAAACTATATGATGACATATATATGGATATATATATAGTTAACATGATACTATGATAAGTAAACATATCATTAAGTATATTAACAATGAACTACATATGTAAAAACAAGACTACTAACTTAATGATTTTTAAACGAGACATATATGTAACGATTATCGTTGTAAAGACATTTAATGTATATATATCATATTAAGAGATATTCATACATGATAATATCATGATAATATAATAATTTAAAATCTCATTTGATATTATAAACATTGGTTTAACAACATTTAACAAGATCGTTAACCTAAAGGTTTCAAAACAACACTTACATGTAACGACTAAAGATGACTTAACGACTCAGTTAAAATGTATATACATGTAGTGTTTTAATATGTATTTATACACTTTTGAAAGACTTCAATACACTTATCAAAATACTTCTACTTAACAAAAATGCTTACAATTACATCCTCGTTCAGTTTCATCAACAATTCTACTCGTATGCACCCGTATTCGTACTCGTACAATACACAGCTTTTAGATGTATGTACTATTGGTATATACACTCCAATGATCAGCTCTTAGCAGCCCATGTGAGTCACCTAACACATGTGGGAACCATCATTTGGCAACTAGCATGAAATATCTCATAAAATTACAAAAATATGAGTAATCATTCATGACTTATTTACATGAAAACAAAATTACATATCCTTTATATCTAATCCATACACCAACGACCAAAAACACCTACAAACACTTTCATTCTTCAATTTTCTTCATCTAATTGATCTCTCTCAAGTTTTATCTTCAAGTTCTAAGTGTTCTTCATATATTCTACAAGTTCTAGTTACATAAAATCAAGAATACTTTCAAGTTTGCTAGCTCACTTCCAATCTTGTAAGGTGATCATCCAACCTCAAGAAATCTTTGTTTCTTATAGTAGGTTATCATTCTAATACAAGGTAATAATCATATTCAAACTTTGGTTCAATTTCTATAACTATAACAATCTTATTTCAAGTGATGATCTTACTTGAACTTGTTTTCGTGTCATGATTCTGCTTCAAGAACTTCGAGCCATCCAAAGATCCGTTGAAGCTAGATCCATTTTTTTATTTTTCAGTAGGTTTATCCAAGGAACTTAAGGTAGTAATGATGTTCATAACATCATTCGATTCATACATATAAAGCTATCTTATTCGAAGGTTTAAACTTGTAATCACTAGAACATAGTTTAGTTAATTCTAAACTTGTTCGCAAACAAAAGTTAATCCTTCTAATTCGACTTTTAAAATCAACTAAACACATGTTCTATATCTATATGATATGCTAACTTAATGATTTAAAACCTGGAAACACGAAAAACATCGTAAAACCGGATTTACGCCATCGTAGTAACACCGCGGGCTGTTTTGGGTTAGTTAATTAAAAACTATGATAAACTTTGATTTAAAAGTTGTTATTCTGAGAAAATGATTTTTATTATGAAAATGAAACTATATCCAAAAATTATGGTTAAACTCAAAGTGGAAGTATGTTTTCTAAAATGGTCATCTAGACGTCGTTCTTTCGACTGAAATGACTACCTTTACAAAAACAACTTGTAACTTATTTTTCCAACTATAAACCTATACTTTTTCTGTTTAGATTCATAAAATAGAGTTCAATATGAAACCATAGCAATTTGATTCACTCAAAACGGATTTAAAATGAAGAAGTTATGGGTAAAACAAGATTGGATAATTTTTCTCATTTTAGCTACGTGAAAATTGGTAACAAATCTATTCCAACCATAACTTAATCAACTTGTATTGTATATTATGTAATCTTGAGATACCATAGACACGTATACAAAGTTTCGACCTATCATGTCGACACATCTATATATATTTCGGAACAACCATAGACACTCTATATGTGAATGTTGGAGTTAGCTATACAGGGTTGAGGTTGATTCCAAAATATATATAGTTTGAGTTGTGATCAATACTGAGATACGTATACACTGGGTCGTGGATTGATTCAAGATAATATTTATCGATTTATTTCTATACATCTAACTGTGGACAACTAGTTGTAGGTTACTAACGAGGACAGCTAACTTAATAAACTTAAAACATCAAAATATATTAAAAGTGTTGTAAATATATTTTGAACATACTTTGATATATATGTATATATTGTTATAGGTTCGTGAATCAACCAGTGGCCAAGTCTTACTTCCCGACGAAGTAAAAATCTGTGAAAGTGAGTTATAGTCCCACTTTTAAAATCTAATATTTTTGGGATGAGAATACATACAGGTTTTATAAATGATTTACAAAATAGACACAAGTACGTGAAACTACATTCTATGGTTGAATTATCAAAATCGAATATGCCCCTTTTTATTAAGTCTGGTAATCTAAGAATTAGGGAACAGACACCCTAATTGACGCGAATCCTAAAGATAGATCTATTGGGCCTAACAAACCCCATCCAAAGTACCGGATGCTTTAGTACTTCGAAATTTATATCATATCCGAAGGGTGTCCCGGAATGATGGGGATATTCTTATATATGCATCTTGTTAATGTCGGTTACCAGGTGTTCACCATATGAACGATTTTTATCTCTATGTATGGGATGTGTATTGAAATATGAAATCTTGTGGTCTATTATTATGATTTGATATATATAGGTTAAACCTATAACTCACCAACATTTTTGTTGACGTTTTAAGCATGTTTATTCTCAGGTGATTATTAAGAGCTTCCGCTGTCGCATACTTAAATAAGGACGAGATTTGGAGTCCATGCTTGTATGATATTGTGTAAAAACTGCATTCAAGAAACTTATATTGTTATAACATATTTGTATTGTAAACCATTATGTAATGGTCGTGTGTAAACAGGATATTTTAGATTATCATTATTTGATAATCTACGTAAAGCTTTTTAAACCTTTATTGATGAAATAAAGGTTATGGTTTGTTTTAAAATGAATGCAGTCTTTGAAAAACGTCTCATATAGAGGTCAAAACCTTGCAACGAAATCAATTAATATGGAACGTTTTTAATCAATAAGAATGAGACATTTCAAATATAAACTAATATTTTAGAGTTTTTGAATAAAATGAACAATTTTAGACAATTATGTTTATGTTTATGTTTATGTTTATGGTTTTCTTCTATATTTACACATAAATTTTTAAAATTTATCATTTAATTGTATACAGTACAATCTGATTAATCCTTTTAAAATCCCGACCTATTAATCCCCGAATAGCGAATTTTGCAACCTTGGGCGGGTCCATTGGGAAAGCTCAAAGGCCACTCTCATCCATAACCGGATTTTTTTCACTAAGAAGGACTGTCACATTAGTCTCCTATTACCATTTGCTCTACATCACTTTCAGGACATAGCCACTGCCATCCATCACGCACTTTTTCAAAAAATTGAGATGCGCTATACTAATTAAATAGTACAATGTATATATATTCAAGCAAAAGTTACAAGTCAAATAAACATGTAATCTCGTCCTCGAAGATGCTACGACCCCTGTTCGTGCGTTGGGCAACCCATCGAACTTCCTATTCATTTCCCGGTGGGCCTCGTATCCCGACGTCTTCCAAGTTACGTTGTAAGCTTTCCCTTAATTTTAGTATTGTGGATCGTTTAGAGAACGGTGTCATGCTGGTGGACGATTTACCCTTGTAGGATGAAAAGGTTTCTAATTTTTCGGTGAAGCATTTGGTATTGGTTAACTTCGACTGTCAAGTGGGTGTGTTAGATTGTATCATTGTCTGCTTTCATATGGATAACTTTAATAGGCTCATTAATGCAAACTCTTAAGGTTTTGTGTTGGTCCTTTTCATCTCTAGCCGAAAATTATTTTTGATTCGTTTAAGTGGAGATGAGAGGAGTTCCAGCCAATTTTTCTTCAGTTAAGAGTGCATCGGGGGTTACTAGTTTAATCGGTGATGTTTTTTCGGTTGCAAAGACAACTTCTAGTCTTCGTATCGTTGGCTATTTGCTTGCTTTCGTCAAGTGTTCTAATGTCAAGCATATTCACGAATTGGTAGAAGTGGATTTAGACGACTTGGAGCCCTCGAGATCTTTTGTTTGGGTTAATGAATTTGGTGCATTGTCGGAAGTCGAGAAGGTCACAAAAAAGCAGTTCACTCAAGTTGCACTGGTTAGTTCGAATCGTGTTGTAATGGCTGTTCCATTTCGGTGGAAAAGATGTAAGAGATTCGAGTTTATCTAATTCCTGCGAAGGTGGTATGCGTGACGCTGTTAATGGTGGTCCTGATGGTGGAATAGGTGTTCAGTTTGGGAGCATAAAGGTGTTAGACAGATTATTAATAGATTGGCCCAAGTCCAATTGTGGATTTGGGCCAATCTATTAATAATCCGTCTAACACCAATCGAATATGCCCCTTTTTATTAAGTCTGGTAATCTAAGAATTAGGGAACAGACACCCTAATTGACGCGAATCCTAAAGATAGATCTATTGGGCCTAACAAACCCCATCCAAAGTACCGGATGCTTTAGTACTTCGAAATTTATATCATATCCGAAGGGTGTCCCGGAATGATGGGGATATTCTTATATATGCATCTTGTTAATGTCGGTTACCAGGTGTTCACCATATGAACGATTTTTATCTCTATGTATGGGATGTGTATTGAAATATGAAATCTTGTGGTCTATTATTATGATTTGATATATATAGGTTAAACCTATAACTTACCAACATTTTTGTTGACGTTTTAAGCATGTTTATTCTCAGGTGATTATTAAGAGCTTCCGCTGTCGCATACTTAAATAAGGACGAGATTTGGAGTCCATGCTTGTATGATATTGTGTAAAAACTGCATTCAAGAAACTTATTTTGTTGTAACATATTTGTATTGTAAACCATTATGTAATGGTCGTGTGTAAACAGGATATTTTAGATTATCATTATTTGATAATCTACGTAAAGCTTTTTAAACCTTTATTGATGAAATAAAGGTTATGGTTTGTTTTAAAATGAATGCAGTCTTTGAAAAACGTCTCATATAGAGGTCAAAACCTCGCAACGAAATCAATTAATATGGAACGTTTTTAATCAATAAGAACGGGACATTTCAGTTGGTATCCGAGCGTTGGTCTTAGAGAACCAGAATTTTGCATTAGTGTGTCTTATTGAGTTTGTTAGGATGCATTAGTGAGTCTGGACTTCGACCGTGTTTACTTGAAAAATGATTGCTTAACAAATTTTGTTGGAAACTATATATTTTTAACATGTGAATATTATGTGATATATTAATCTCTTAACGCGTTTGATATTATGTGATAGATGTCTACCTCTAGAACAAGTCCCATTGACTCACCTAATAATAATGAAGAGTCAAATGTAAATTGGAATGATTCATGGACTGATTCACAAGTTCCCGAAGAGGAACCGGAAGAAGAGTCAGAACCGAAAGAAGAATTGGAACCGGAAGAAGAATCGGAACCGGATGAAGAAATAGAACCGGTGGGGGAAATAATAAAATGGTTAAGTAAAAGAAAATCCTCAACCAACCGACCAAGGTTAATTATGGTCAATGGTGTTTCCGCCAAGGAAGCAAAATATTGGGAGGATTACCAATTCTCCGATGAATCGGATTCCGACGAGAATTCCGAAGATGTTATAGAAATTATCCCAACTGAATTTAAAAAGGCAAAAGAAAATAATAAGGGAAAGGGCATAAAAATAGAGAAATCTAATTCCAACCCCGATGAACTTTATATGTATCGTCAACCCCCGAAGTCCTTAAGTTGTAACAATGACCCGGGAACCTCTAAACCACCAGGTTTTTCTAAACCAATGTAGAAAACTACGGCTCGTATTAGGGGAACACCATATATCCCTAGAAACTTGGCAAAACGAACCAAAACCGAAGAAGAAGAAACGAGCGAGTCGGAATAAGATAGTTGTATTCGTGTGGTGTAATATATGTAATATAGTGTGCTTATGCTTTATGATATATGTAAAAATTGCTTGTATTAATAAGTAATTTTTTTTATGAATCTAAATCTTGTCTATTTTACAGTTTAAAAACACAAAATGGATAGACAACCCAATATTTTAAGAGACCTACCCAGAGACATGATTGATGAAATCTTGTCTAGAGTCGGTCAGAATTCTTCGGCACAACTATTTACGGCGAAATCAGTTTGTAAGACATTCGAAGAACGTTCCAAGAATGCCTTGGTTTATAAAAGGCTTTCGTTCGAAAGATGGGGGATATCACATTGGGAAATCCATAAGTTACGATGTGTTTACTTTGACGCATATATTGCGGGGAACCCAAATGCTATTTTACGCAATGGGTTAAGAAATTATTTTGACTCAATATATCCGAATATTGGACTTCGTGATTTAGAAAAAGCGGCTAACATGCAACATAAAGAAGCATGTTATGCTTACGGATTAGTAATGTCCGATTCTCACCAAAGTGAGAACAAGAACATCGGGCTACAACTATTAAACAAAACGTTCCCACAAGTGACGGAGTCGGTAATTGGGGTAAGAAATGAGGTTTTTAGATTGTTACGGGACTGTTGGACATTATGTAACCCTCGTACCTTTGACGACATTACAACACGCTGTTTTATCAACGGCCATAACGGTTATGTTCCACAAGACCAAGGATGGGAAGTAATCCTAGTAAAACCAGAATGCATGACTTGTTTATGGACATATGAATTACGTGTCTTTATTGTCTTTGCTGAACGACTTGTGTACTAGCTAGAATTATCTTCACAACCATCTTGTATCAAATTTATTGTGTGCTATATTTCATGCTATATGTAAAATAAGCGGTATTGTAAGTTTGTAAAATATTGTGTAAAAGTTTGAACGCGAAATATTATTATAATCAGTTTTTCATATAGAATTGTAGTAGTTGAATTGTATATTAGCTACTAAGTATGAACTTAACGGGTAGGTACTACCCGAATTTAAACTTATAAAACGCTAATATGAAGAAAAAGCTTTTATAAATGAGTTCATATTATGCTACGAAATACTATTAACTACTCTTAATATTCTGTATGATTAACTTGTTCCATTTGACTGTTTTGAAGGAAATGGCACCGACTACTCGACACACCGTGAATGTGAATGAAGAGGAATTCCATACTTTTCTAGCTTCAAACATAGCCGCAGTACAGGCTGCGCTACATACCAACAATAACCTTGGATCTAGCAGTACATGAAATCGTGTAGGATGCACCTACAAAGAATTCACTGCCTGCAAACCTTTAGAATTTGATGGAACCGAAGGACCGATCGGATTGAAACGGTGGACCGAGAAGGTTGAATCGGTGTTTGCCATAAGTAAGTGTACTGAAGAGGACAAAGTGAAGTACGCTACGTATACCTTCACAGGTTCTGCGTTAACATGGAGGAATACCTATCTAGAGCAAGTGGGACAAGACAATGCGTACGCACTACCGTGGTCAGCATTCAAGCACTTGATGAACGAGAAGTACCGTCCCAGAACCGAGGTCAATAAGCTCAAGACAGAACTTAGAGGGTTACGAACCCAAGGATTTTATATTACCACGTACGAAAGACGATTCACAGAATTGTGCCTATTGTGTCCGGGAGCATTTGAAGATGAGGAAGAGAAGATCGACGCGTTTGTGAAAGGATTACCGGAAAGAATCCAAGAAGATATAAGTTCACACGAACCCGCCTCCATACAACAGGTATGTAGAATGGCTCACAAACTAGTGAACCAGATTGAAGAAAGAATTAAAGAACAGACTGCTGAAGAGGCCAATGTGAAGCAAGTCAAAAGAAAGTGGGAGGAAAACGGTGATAAGAATCACCAATACAACAACAACAGCAATTACAATAATAATCGCAACAATTATCCCAACAATTGCAACATCAATCGCAACTACAACAAACGGCCCAACAACAACAACAACAACAACAACAACAACAACAACAACAACAGCAACTACAACAATCATCCCAACAACAATAATAACCGCAACAACAACAACAATCAGAAGCAGCTATGCCAAAGGTGTGAAAAGTATCACTCGGGGTTTTGCACCAAATTTTGCAACAAATGTAAAAGAAATGGTCATAGCGCGGCGAAGTGTGAGGTCTACGGACCAGGGGTTAATAGAACGAAAGGAACAAATGGTGTCAGAACGAGTAATGGCGGAGCAAGTAGTGTCGGAGCAAGTTATGCCAATGTAGTTTGTTATAAATGTGGAAAACCGGGCCACATTATTAGAAATTGCCCAAACCAGGAGAACACGAATGGACAAGGCCGCGGAAGAGTTTTCAATATTAATGCGGCAGAGGCACAGGAAGACCCGGAGCTTGTTACGGGTACATTTCTTATTGACAATAAATCTGCTTACGTTTTATTTGATTCGGGTGCGGATAGAAGCTATATGAGTAGAGATTTTTGTGCTAAATTAAGTTGTCCATTGACGCCTTTGGATAGTAAATTTTTACTCGAATTAGCAAATGGTAAATTAATTTCAGCAGATAATATATGTTGGAATCGAGAAATTAAACTGGTTAGTGAAACATTTAAGATTGATTTGATACCAGTAGAGTTAGGGAGTTTTGATGTGATAATCGGTATGGACTGGTTGAAAGAAGTGAAAGCAGAGATCGTTTGTTACAAAAATGCAATTCGCATTATACGAGAAAAAGGAAAACCCTTAATGGTGTACGGAGAAAAGGGCAACACGAAGCTACATCTTATTAGTAATTTGAAGGCACAAAAACTAATAAAAAAAGGTTGCTATGCGATTCTAGCACAGGTCTAGAAAGTACAAACTGAAGAAAAGAGCATCAATGATGTTTCCATTGCAAAAGAATTTCTCGATGTATTTCCGAAAGAATTACCGGGATTACCCCCACATCGATCCGTTGAATTTCAAATAGATCTTGTACCAGGAGCTGCACCAATAGCTCGTGCTCCTTACAGACTCGCACCCAGCGAGATGAAAGAACTGCAAAGCCAATTACAAGAACTTTTAGAGCGTGGTTTCATTCGACCAAGCACATCACCGTGGGGAGCTCCTGTTTTGTTTGTCAAGAAGAAAGATGGTACATTCAGGTTGTGTATCGACTACCGAAAGTTGAACAAACTTACCATCAAGAACCGCTACCCACTACCGAGAATCGATGACTTATTTGATCAACTACAAGGCTCGTCTGTTTATTCAAAGATTGACTTACGTTCCGGGTATCATCAAATGCGGGTGAAAAAAGATGATATTCCAAAGACTGCTTTCAGAACACGTTACGGTCATTACGAGTTTATGGTCATGCCGTTTGGTTTAACTAATGCACCAGCTGTGTTCATGGACCTTATGAACCGAGTGTGTGGACCATACCTTGACAAGTTTGTCATTGTTTTCATTGATGACATACTTATTTACTCAAAGAATGACCAAGAACACGGTGAACATTTGAGAAAGGTGTTAGAAGTATTGAGGAAGGAAGAATTGTACGCTAAGTTTTCAAAGTGTGCATTTTGGTTGGAAGAAGTTCAATTCCTCGGTCACATAGTGAACAAAGAAGGTATTAAGGTGGATCCGGCAAAGATAGAAACTGTTGAAAAGTGGGAAACCCCGAAAACTCCGAAACACATATGCCAGTTTTTAGGACTAGCTGGTTACTACAGAAGGTTCATCCAAGACTTTTCCAGAATAGAAAAACCCTTGACTGCATTAACGCATAAAGGGAAGAAATTTGAATGGAATAATGAACACGAGAAAGCGTTTCAGTTATTGAAGAAAAAGCTAACTACGGCACCTATATTGTCATTGCCTGAAGGGAATGATGATTTTGTGATTTATTGTGACGCATCAAAGCAAGGTCTCGGTTGTGTATTAATTCAACGAATGAAGGTGATTGCTTATGCGTCTAGACAATTGAAGATTCACGAACAAAATTATACGACGCATGATTTGGAATTAGGCGCGGTTGTTTTTGCATTAAAGACTTGGAGGC
The DNA here is from genome assembly GCF_046630445.1 of Rutidosis leptorrhynchoides. Classification (NCBI taxonomy): domain Eukaryota; kingdom Viridiplantae; phylum Streptophyta; class Magnoliopsida; order Asterales; family Asteraceae; genus Rutidosis; species Rutidosis leptorrhynchoides. The sequence goes on from NC_092337.1 coordinate 149,643,502, forward strand.
ACTACTTATATGGGGTCAAAAGTATTATATATACCGACCACAAAAGTCTTCAACACATATTTAATCAGAAACAACTGAATATGAGGCAGCGTAGGTGGATTGAATTATTGAATGATTACGACTTTGAGATTCGTTACCACCCGGGGAAGGCAAATGTGGTAGCTGATGCCTTGAGCAGGAAGGACAGAGAACCCATTCGAGTAAGATCTATGAATATAATGATTCATAATAACCTTACTACTCAAATAAAGGAGGCGCAACAAGGAGTTTTAAAAGAGGGAAATTTAAAGGATGAAATACCCAAAGGATCGGAGAAGCATCTTAATATTCGGGAAGACGGAACCCGGTATAGGGCTGAAAGGATTTGGGTACCAAAATTTGGAGATATGAGAGAAATGGTACTTAGAGAAGCTCATAAAACCAGATACTCAATACATCCTGGAACGGGGAAGATGTACAAGGATCTCAAGAAACATTTTTGGTGGCCAGGTATGAAAGCCGATGTTGCTAAATACGTAAGAGAATGTTTGACGTGTTCTAAGGTCAAAGCTGAGCATCAGAAACCATCAGGTCTACTTCAACAACCCGAAATCCCGGAATGGAAATGGAAAAACATTACCATGGATTTTATCACTAAATTGCCAAGGACTGCAAGTGGTTTTGATACTATTTGGGTAATAGTTGATCGTCTCACCAAATCAGCACACTTCCTGCCAATAAGAGAAGATGACAAGATGGAGAAGTTAGCACGACTGTATTTGAAGGAAGTCGTCTCCAGACATGGAATACCAATCTCTATTATCTCTGATAGGGATGGCAGATTTATTTCAAGATTCTGGCAGACATTACAGCAAGCATTAGGAACTCGTCTAGACATGAGTACTGCCTATCATCCACAAACTGATGGGCAGAGTGAAAGGACGATACAAACGCTTGAAGACATGCTACGAGCATGTGTTATTGATTTCGGAAACAGTTGGGATCGACATCTACCGTTAGCAGAATTTTCCTACAACAACAGCTACCATTCAAGCATTGAGATGGCACCGTTTGAAGCACTTTATGGTAGAAAGTGCAGGTCTCCGATTTGTTGGAGTGAAGTGGGGGATAGACAGATTACGGGTTCGGAGATTATACAAGAAACTACCGAGAAGATCATCCAAATTCAACAACAGTTGAAAACCGCCCAAAGTCGACAAAAGAGCTACGCTGACATTAAAAGAAAAGATATAGAATTTGAAATTGGAGAGATGGTCATGCTTAAATTTGCACCTTGGAAAGGCGTTGTTCGATTTGGTAAACGAGGGAAATTAAATCCAAGGTATATTGGACCATTCAAGATTATTGATCGTGTCGGACCAGTAGCTTACCGACTTGAGTTACCTCAACAACTCGCGGCTGTACATAACACTTTCCACGTCTCGAATTTGAAGAAATGTTTTGCTAAAGAAGATCTCACTATTCCGTTAGATGAAATCCAAATCAACGAAAAACTTCAATTCATCGAAGAACCCGTCGAAATAATGGATCATGAGGTTAAAAGACTTAAGCAAAACAAGATACCAATTGTTAAGGTTCGATGGAATGCTCGTAGAGGACCCGAGTTCACCTGGGAGCGTGAAGATCAGATGAAGAAGAAATACCCGCATCTATTTCCAGAAGATTCGTCAACACCTTCAACAGCTTAAAATTTCGGGACGAAATTTATTTAACGGGTAGGTACTGTAGTGACCCGAACTTTTCCATGTTTATATATATTAATTGAGATTGATATTTACATGATTAAATGTTTCCAACATGTTAAGCAATCAAACTTGTTAAGACTTGATTAATTGAAATATGTTTCATATAGACAATTGACCACCCAAGTTGACCGGTGATTCACGAACGTTAAAACTTGTAAAAACTATATGATGACATATATATAGATATATATATATAGTTAACATGATACTATGATAAGTAAACATATCATTAAGTATATTAACAATGAACTACATATGTAAAAACAAGACTACTAACTTAATGATTTTTAAACGAGACATATATGTAACGATTATCGTTGTAAAGACATTTAATGTATATATATCATATTAAGAGATATTCATACATGATAATATCATGATAATATAATAATTTAAAATCTCATTTGATATTATAAACATTGGGTTAACAATATTTAACAAGATCGTTAACCTAAAGGTTTCAAAACAACATTTACATGTAACGACTAACGATGACTTAACGACTCAGTTAAAATGTATATACATGTAGTGTTTTAATATGTATTTATACACTTTTTAAAGACTTCAATACACTTATCAAAATACTTCTACTTAACAAAAATGCTTACAATTACATCCTCATTCAGTTTCATCAACAATTCTACTCGTATGCACCCGTATTCGTACTCGTACAATACACAGCTTTTAGATGTATGTACTATTGGTATATACACTCCAATGATCAGCTCTTATCAGCCCATGTGAGTTACCTAATACATGTGGGAACCATCATTTGGCAACTAGCATGAAATATCTCATAAAATTACAAAAATATGAGTAATCATTCATGACTTATTTACATGAAAACAAAATTACCTATCCTTTATATGTAATCCATACACCAACGACCAAAAACACCTACAAACACTTTAATTCTTCAATTTTCTTCATCTAATTGATCTCTCTCAAGTTCTATCTTCAAGTTCTAAGTGTTCTTCATATATTCTACAAGTTCTAGTTACATAAAATCAAGAATACTTTCAAGTTTACTAGCTCACTTCCAATCTTGTAAGGTGATCACCCAACCTCAAGAAATCTTTGTTTCTTACAGTAGGTTATCATTCTAATACAAGGTAATAATCATATTCAAACTTTGGTTCAATTTCTATAACTATAACAATCTTATTTCAAGTGATGATCTTAGTTGAACTTGTTTTCGTGTCATGATTCTGCTTCAAGAACTTCGAGCCATCCAAGGATCCGTTGAAGCTAGATCCAATTTTCTCTTTTCCAGTAGGTTTATCCAAGGAACTTAAGGTAGTAATGATGTTCATAACATCATTCGATTCATACATATAAAGCTATCTTATTCGAAGGTTTAAACTTGTAATCACTAGAACATAGTTTAGTTAATTCTAAACTTGTTCGCAAACAAAAGTCAATCCTTCTAACTCGACTTTTAAAATCAACTAAACACATGTTCCATATCTATATGATATGCTAACTTAATGATTTAAAACCTGGAAACACGAAAAACATCGTAAAACCGGATTTACGCCATCGTAGTAACACCGCGGGCTGTTTTGGGTTAGTTAATTAAAAACTATGATAAACTTTGATTTAAAAGTTGTTATTCTGAGAAAATGATTTTTTTTATGAAAATGAAACTATATCCAAAAATTATGGTTAAACTCAAAGTGGAAGTATGTTTTCTAAAATGGTCATCTAGACGTCGTTCTTTCGACTGAAATGACTACCTTTACAAAAACAACTTGTAACTTATTTTTCCAACTATAAACCTATACTTTTTCTGTTTAGATTCATAAAATAGAGTTCAATATGAAACCATAGCAATTTGATTCACTCAAAACGGATTTAAAATGAAGAAGTTATGGATAAAACAAGATTGGATAATTTTTCTCATTTTAGCTACGTGAAAATTGGTAACAAATCTATTCCAACCATAACTTAATCAACTTGTATTGTATATTATGTAATCTTGAGATACCATAGACACGTATACAAAGTTTCGACCTATCATGTCGACACATCTATATATATTTCGGAACAACCATAGACACTCTATATGTGAATGTTGGAGTTAGCTATACAGGGTTGAGGTTGATTCCAAAATATATATAGTTTGAGTTGTGATCAATACTGAGATACGTATACACTGGGTCGTGGATTGATTCAAGATAATATTTATCGATTTATTTCTATACATCTAACTGTGGACAACTAGTTGTAGGTTACTAACGAGGACAGCTAACTTAATAAACTTAAAACATCAAAATATATTAAAAGTGTTGTAAATATATTTTGAACATACTTTGATATATATGTATATATTGTTAAAGGTTCGTGAATCAACCAGTGGCCAAGTCTTACTTCCCGACGAAGTAAAAATCTGTGAAAGTGAGTTATAGTCCCACTTTTAAAATCTAATATTTTTGGGATGAGAATACATACAGGTTTTATAAATGATTTACAAAATAGACACAAGTATTATTATGATTTGATATATATAGGTTAAACCTATAACTCACCAACATTTTTGTTGACGTTTTAAGCATGTTTATTCTCAGGTGATTATTAAGAGCTTCCGCTGTCGCATACTTAAATAAGGACGAGATTTGGAGTCCATGCTTGTATGATATTGTGTAAAAACTGCATTCAAGAAACTTATTTTGTTGTAACATATTTGTATTGTAAACCATTATGTAATGGTCGTGTGTAAAAAGGATATTTTAGATTATCATTATTTGATAATCTACGTAAAGCTTTTTAAACCTTTATTGATGAAATAAAGGTTATGGTTTGTTTTAAAATGAATGCAGTCTTTGAAAAACGTCTCATATAGAGGTCAAAACCTCGCAACGAAATCAATTAATATGGAACGTTTTTAATCAATAAGAACAGGACATTTCAAATATAAACTAATATTTTAGAGTTTTTGAATAAAATGAACAATTTTAGACAATTATGTTTATGTTTATGTTTATGGTTTTCTTCTATATTTACACATAAATTTTTAAAATTTATCATTTAATTGTATACAGTACAATCTGATTAATCCTTTTAAAATCCCGACCTATTAATCCTCGAATAGCGAATTTTGCAACCTTGGGCGGGTCCATTGGGAAAGCTCAAAGGCCACTCTCATCCATAACCGGAGTTTTTTCACTAAGAAGGACTGTCACATTAGTCTCCTATTACCATTTGCTCTACATCACTTTCAGGACATAGCCACTGCCATCCATCACACACCTTTTCAAAAAATTGAGATGCGCTATACTAATTAAATAGTACAATGTATATATATTCAAGCAAAAGTTACAAATCAAATAAACATGTAATCTCGTCCTCGAAGATGCTACGACCCCTGTTCGTGCGTTGGGCAACCCGTCGAACTTCCTATTCGTTTCCCGGTGGGCCTCGTATCCCGACGTCTTCCAAGTTACGTTGTAAGCTTTCCCCTAATTTTAGTATTGTGGATCGTTTAGAGAACGGTGTCATGCTGGTGGACGATTTACCCTTGTCGGATGAAAAGGTTTCTAATTTTTCGGTGAAGCATTTGGTATTGGTTAACTTCGACTGTCAAGTGGGTGTGTTAGATTGTATCATTGTCTGCTTTCATATGGATAACTTTAATAGGCTCATCAATGCAAACTCTTAAGGTTTTGTGTTGGTCCTTTTCATCTCTAGCCGAAAATTATTTTTGATTCGTTTAGGTGGAGATGAGAGGAGTTCCAGCCAATTTTTCTTCAGTTAAGAGTGCATCGGGAGTTACTAGTTTAATCGGTGATGTTTTTTCGGTTGCAAAGACAACTTCTAGTCTTCGTATCGTTGGCTATTTGCTTGCTTTCGTCAAGTGTTCTAATGTCAAGCATATTCACGAATTGGTAGAAGTGGATTTAGACGACTTGGAGCCCTCGAGATCTTTTGTTTGGGTTAACGAATTTGGTGCATTGTCGGAAGTCGAGAAGGTCACAAAAAAGCAGTTCACTCAGGTTGCACTGGTTAGTTCGAATCGTGTTGTAATGGCTGTTCGATTTCGGTGAAAAAGATGTAAGAGATTCGAGTTTATCTAATTCCTGCGAAGGTGGTATGCGTGACGCTGTTAATGGTGGTCCTGATGGTGGAATAGGTGTTCAGTTTGGGAGCATAAAGGTGTTAGACAGATTATTAATAGATTGGCCCAAGTCCAATTGTGGATCGGGTCCATTAGGGTTTTATAAGAATATTTTACTCTATAAATAGTGATTAGGATATCAATAATATTGATGGGTTACTCTTTAACATGGTAATCAGAGCTTAGGTCTGATCCCGATGCCGACCACACCCCGTCAAACATCATCATCTCTACACTGAGTAGCCTATCTCCTTACCCTTCATCTAAAAAAAAAAAAAAAAATAAAACTACTTCTCAGGCCGTTTATTTTTTTTTTCTTCTTCGTCTTTTTCTACTACTATAATAACAACTTGTATGCAGGCATGCAGCAGCCGTTTTATGAGCCGTAAACCTATACCCTACATGTTATTATTTCACAAACCAAATCACATGACCATAATACGCTAATGAACAATACGTGTTATCAAATAACAATCATTCAATCATCACAATGCCACCTAGTTATCCTTTTTTAATTTAATTCCAATTTTTATCTTTTGTATTTTGTTTTATTTTTTCTTGATTTAACTCTAATAATCGGCGTGGGGCTGAGCCGCCTAACTTGACTAGGTTCCAAACCCCGAAAAAAAGAGGAGTATAAAAAAAAAAAAAAAAAAAAAACTCTCTCTTATTTTGCAGCGTTGAAGAAGATTGTATCAGTGATAAAAGTTCAAAGCCCAAGTCCTGCTCAATCCTTAGGCAACCAAGCCACGATGTAAAAAAAAAAAAAACGTTACGGAAAAGGAAACGCAGTCAAGCAACACAACCAATCAGCGATATCAATCAATTCGATACAACAAATTAGAGAGATCATTGTGTTTTTATTTATTCCTTTTATGTTTATTGTTTTCTTTCCAGTCCGAACTTTCACGATTTCATCGTTCGGACTGCGGAGGGTGTTAGATGATAAGTTAGTGGCCCAACCTAATTGTGGACTTGGGTCCGTTAGGTGTATAAGTTTATTAGGGTTTCCAGAATGTTCCATGTGTTAAACGGATTATTAATAGATTGGACCCGATCCACAATTGGACTTGGGCCAATCTATTAATAATCCGTCTAACACCATGTACTCTATAAATAGTGGTGTTTGATATCATCAATAATATTTACGGGGTTACTCTTTGACAAAAGGAACCCTCTCATGTGGTTATTTGGTGCCTAGCCCGGACAAGGTTGAATAAATGGTCGGAGTAGATAAGTCTTCGTCTAGTGGTGTAAATGTTACTCCGTGTAAGTTTAAGAAACAAATTGATGCGCGCAAGTAAGTGTGTTTGCAGAACGATTCAGATGTTTGTGATTTTGGTGATGCTTTACTTAACCTTTTCAATGAGCCTATGAATGTTGATTTGGTCAAGAAGACAAAGCCGACGATGAGTGTTGTTGAAGGAGTGTTGGCGAGGCGGGTCGAAGTCCAGAATCACACTTCGGATGCTAATGCAAAACTTGAAGGTATAGGCTATGAGAATGTTTCAGCTAAAAATGAACTTTTTATCCAATCCAATAATGAAATGTTTCGTGCATCAGATTCCTCCAAGTTTGGGCTTATTAATAGCAAAGGAGGAACCATCACAAGATATCCCAGTGGTTAGGGCCCTGAGTTCTTTGAAAGTGGTCTTAGATTCGAATCCTATTTAGAACGAATATTTCGTGGTGATCAGGGAAGGGTTGAAACAGTCACGGAGTAATCCTGTTGGATTGCGTACATCAGAGTATGGGTCAGATTACTCGTCCTCCCAGGTAGCACGAGTTGGGGAGCAGCTTCAAATGTTGTTTCAGGATGATCTTGACATTCATAGTGGTGTTGCGGGTGTTGGGCCGTCTTTTTCCTTGCCCGAGTCTCTTACGAAGTATTCTTTTGTTTCAAGAATTAGTAAGACAGTGAACTATGAGACTTTGGAGGGCAAAACTCAAAAGCCGTGTTACAAAAGTAAAAAATGTTCGATCAATGGTGGTAGGCATGGTGGTTACTAATTCGTTTGGTTCGTTTCGCCAGTTGCTTCATTGGTTCTTTTAGTATAATGCATCTAGTTTGTTGTTGTTGTTGTTTCATGGTTATTAGTGCGTTTTGTTTTTTGTTAGTGTGTGTTAGTCGTGGCTCGTATCCAGATAGCTTTGATTAGTTGTGTAGGAGTTCGGTTTTCTTATTTTGAGCCACGCCGGTTTTTTGTTGTATGTTCTCGTTTTTATGAAAGTGTCTTTTATTATAGAAGCTTTCGTTTTTTTGTTAAAGAAAAAAAAAGAAAAAAAAAAAAAAAAAAAAACTCAATTTGCTACTCCATTATAAAGCATAATTAAATTAAATTAAATTAAACATTCTTGAAACAAAGAAAGGTCCCTAACAATATGCCTATCAAGTAAAGGCATGACCTTGATGATTATCACAAAATACAAACATGTAAATTAGTTTTATACCGTGCTAATTCAACTAGGAGACCTATATACAAACTCTCAATCAGCCTATGTAGATATAGAAACAACTAATTTAAGAAGAGAACTCAAACAACTCTTATTTACTCTTTTAAGCCTTCGATGCGAGTCTAAGGTGTGAGTCTGGGCCAATGTGAGTCCGTGGTGTGAGTCTATACGGCTCTTTATCTTCTCTTCCTAAATTAATTCTCAAGATCGTTTCACTATATATACATTAAAAACAAACTTGTAACTTCAAAATGGATGAATCTGCGCTAAAATTGCGATTACCGACAGTACAGATGTTCATGATCATCATCAAACTCTGTAACCCCTAGCATTGCCAAAGCTAAATGAGACTTCATTTCATTTTTCGTTTGACGAATTTGAGGGTAACTGTCAGTAACATAGTTGCTAAAAGATAGAGCAGCATCAGATTTTATTCTGCTTATTTGATTTGTTCCAACTCCATTCAGGATCGAGATGACATCATCAATATTAGGTCTTTTGGATTCTTCGTTGTTTATACAAGCGTCTGCCGCTTGTATCATCCGAGATATTTGTTCTAGGTTTCTTTGAGTGAATTTGATACGGGGATCGAGTAGTTTTTCTATTGATCCTTGTTGTAATAGAGGCTTTGCCTGCAAAATTGTAGCAGATGTAAGATAACTAAATCATAGGAACAGCTTCCAAATTATTCTGAAAACATCATGGTCAAAAAACAAGTCGGTCTGGAATTTGAAACGACTAGTCGGTTGACACGGGCATTGACTAAAGTTGACTTTTAGTAATAATATACTGTCCCATATCAATAGTCCTATTTTGACTTTGCAGGTCTTTTACTTCCAATTTTGGCTTTAAATATTTTTGTTTGTATTAAATATTATTCGATAAAAGTTATATCAATAGATTGGTTTTTGAATTTATTTTAACCAGTATAACGTTCAAGTATTATATAACACAAAAATAATAATTTAAAGTCATAGTTGGAAAGAAAACACCTCTAAAATCAAAACATTACTATTAGTATGGGACGGAGGGGTATATATTTAACATTTTACAGTATATATTACACATAAATATTTCAAACGTAACTATTTCAAAGATACCTATAGGGCACAAGATCTGAGTATAAATTTAAAAATTTTAACCTAACTTCGACCAACCTTGAGTTTGACCGACTCAGGCAGACTTTGACGGCCTTTTTAGCGTTGACCGAAAAATTAGACGTTTTTGGGCAAAACGGGATGGGCTAGTCACTAAAACGACTAGTCGGCCTAGACGCCGCCGTTTACAACACTGGGTCAAAATACATAGGGGTGTACGGATGCGTGTTTTAAAAAACATTTCTACAACTTGAAACTAGAAATAGGTAACTTACATTTTTAATTAAAAATCAGCTTAATCACAAGTAGTATGATACTATGATCTTATTATTCTGAGGTTGTTAATCAGAAAGCAAACTATAACCAAAATGTCAAACACTAACTGATGGTTGGCCTTTTGACCACAGTAACCAGTTCAAATGCAAAACTAAAAACAGTCAAACTAATGAAAAACTAAGGCAAGTCGAGTAATAATATGTTTAAAACAACTTACCCACAAAACTAAGTTCTCTTCTCCTGCTCCTCTTCTCGATTCGATCGGTTTTCGGCCGGTTATCAACTCTAAAAGAACAACTCCAAATGCATAAACATCAGTTTTATCAGATACTTTTCCATGTTGAAAATATTCAGGAGCCAAATACCTGTAACAGCTCTCTCATGTTAGATAGGATCCCAAATGGTGTGTTTAGGGAAAACCTTGGAGTCTGTAGCATCATCGACAAGCTAAGGGAAGAACGGCTTCGATGGTTTGGGCATGTGATGAGGCGACCTCGTATTGCCCCGGTAAGGAGAGTCGAGGCACTCACGGTCGATGGCGTAAGGAGAAGGGGTAGACCTACACGTAGGTGGATGGATAGACTTAGGCTCGACATGAGAGAGCTTTCGCTGACTGAGGACATGACTTCTGATAGGGGTGCGTGGAGGGCTAGAATTAGAATAGTCGAGTATGGTTACGTCCTATTATGTTATTTTTTATTTTTAATAGTATTTCTCATTAGGTTTCTTACTTTTGCTTTTTTTTTGCTTTTTATTACTTTTTTTATTATTATTATTACTATATTTATTATTATTATTATCTCTATATTATTATTGTTAGTTTTTATTATTATTATTATTTTTATTATTATTATTTTTATTATTACTATTATTTTTATTATTATTATTATTATTATTATTATTATTATTATTATTATTATTATTATTATTACTATTACTATTCTCGGATAAGGGAAGGATTGTCTACATCTCACCTCCCCCATACACCACTCAAGTGGTATTGGGTACTGTTGTTGTTGTTGTTGTTGTATTACTATTAGTATTATTTTTATTATTGTTACTACTACTATAATACTCTTGGTATTACTAGTACTGGTACTTTTACGACTACTACTATTACTTTTATTATTATTATTATTATTATTATTATTATTAGTATTATTACTATTATTATTATTATTACTATTATTGTATTATGGGTGTGTTAATATTAATTATTAATATTATTTGTGGTATTAATATTATTACTATTGCTTTTAACTATTTTTTACTAACACTAGTACTAGTATTAGTATTTTTATTTTTTAGCCGCTTAGAGCCTAAATTGATTTTCAGGGAGACTTTTAAACCCATGAAATTTTTCTATCATTTTCATGGCGTCTCAATATATATATATATACATATATATATATATATATATATATATATATATATATATATATATATATATATATATATATATATATATATTTTTTTTTTTTTTTTTTTTTTTTTTTTTTTTTTTTTACTATTTTTATAAATAAATAAAAAAAAAAAAGGCCGGAGGTCCACTCGGAAGCAATCTCTTTATCCGCCGAATAAAGAGAGGGATGACTTTCTCTACTTTTCTGGGTGGAGAAATGACTTGTTTTTATTCTCGGATAAGGGAAGGATTGTCTACATCTCACCTCCCCCATACACCACTCAAGTGGTATTGGGTACTGTTGTTGCTGTTGTTGCTAGGAACACATTTTAGTCATCACAGCCAACTAAAAGTTGACACGTCAGCAAAATCTTGATCAAAATTCGTAAACTTACCCGAATGTCCCTTTCACAGTTTTGCACAGAAAAGGAACCGAAGGAGCAGATGTCCACGTCGCTAATCCAAAATCACATAGCTACAATCACCAAGTCAACAATAAAGGTGTGTTTGTTTGCATCTTAATGAATGGTTCAGCACAATATGTTGAACGGTTCATTCACAAAATGTTGAACGGTTCATTCAGTTCATTTGTTACTGACATCTGAATGACAAATAATGATGAACAGTTCAACGTACAATCTTTGTTGAACCATTCAGAGTTGATGTATTCTCTTGACAAAAATTACAAGTTATGCAATATATAAATATATAAATACTACAATTAATATATATAAATATAAATATAAATATTACAATAAAACTATAAAATTGTATTTATTTCTCACCTTAGGTGACTTTCTTGAAGAAAGAAGGATGTTTGAAGGCTTAATATCTCTATGAACAACACATCGTTCGGTCCCGTTATGCAAATACCTCACAGCTTCAGCAATACCTTTAGCAACTTTATACCTTACTGACCATGAAAGTTTCGAACCACCATTTTTACCATTTCTTGTTTCTACAAAATGGGTATCATCTAAAACTCAATAAAGATTCAAACTTTAACAATCAAGATCAATAACGAAAACAACGGGTCATAGAAATAGTACCGCGTAGATACCGTTCTAAGCTTCCACCTGAAACATACTTGTAAATCAAGAACAAACCCCCTTCCGGGTCGATACAAAAGCCAACTAATGGAACTATAAAATGGCTATGAAGAGAACTTGCTATCATTAATTCTCTAACAAATGCTTTTGGTGCTTCTTTATCTTCTTTGTCCAATTTCTTGATTGCTACTGTTGTTTTTAACAGCCCAACTCTTCCCTTAAACACACAGCTCAATGCACCTCTACCTAAAACCCTCCCTACCCAATTCAAACATATTCAAATCAGATCCAAATTCAGATAAATATAAGAACCTAAACTCAAAAAAGTTTTCAAATTTACTAATTAATTAACCTAGTGAATCATTCAAAAGCAAAATTGGTACAGTAACTTTCAATAACTATTGTTTAGATTGTTTCTGGAAGGTCAAAGCTCTTACAATTTTCAAGTCAAAATTAGGTCAAAAGTCAAACAAAAATTTGAAAACAAAAAATGAACAGTGAAGAACCTGTTGAGAAATTGCTAGTGGCAGAAATGATTTCACCATAGGTGAATCTAATTAGGTTATGTGCAACAGGTGATATACTTCTTTCTAAAGACTCAATTCTTCCCCATTTAAGTTCTTGAGATCTTGGTTCAATCAACCCATTATCCAAATTCACCATTAAAACAGTAGCAGATGAAGAATTAACACTCATAGATTCAAGTTCAACTTGAGAACATAAACTGAATCTAAAGGATGAGTGAACAGAGTGTGGTTCAGCATTGCCTATATTAGTAACACACCCACCAGACTCTGCAAGAAGCCATGCCTTATTATTCTCCAAATTATTCACCATTTTCTTTTTCATTTCATCTTTTTTCTTAATAATTGTTGGAAAAAAACAAGCAAGACCAAAATCCCAAATCATTTTATGAATAAAGTTTTTGAATTTCATATCAGCTTCATCATTGTAGTGATAAATTTCATCATTGTCATCATCAAAACTGGAAGTTGTAGAAGTAATTCGAGTTAAAGATGAAGAAATTGGAAGTGGGTTTTGTGTGGTATTGATTTGAGAAAGACCCATTTTGTTAAAAATCAAATCTTGATGATATTGATAGTAACACTCAACACAGAAATCAAGAAACTAAAAAGGAAGAAAAAGATGAGGGAAAGATATAAACTTGATTACTTGAAAGTGGGGAGAAAGAATATACATTTCATGGAATAATAATAATAGTAGGTATGGGTATGTAATGTAATGTAGGTGGTCTGTACAAAGATTAATTTAAGTGAATTAGTTGGGAGAAAGGGTGTATGTATGTGTATATCATATGATGTCCCTCTGGGATGTAAAAGAGTGAAGATTAAAAGTGTGAGGGTTTGATGAGAGATTCTCTATGTTAATGGTTATCAAGACAAAATAGTACCTACATACAGACAAAGACAGGTTATATATATATATATATATATATATATATATATATATATATATATATATATATATATATATATATATATATATATATATATATATATATATATATATAAAATCCGTAAATTTTATTTATATATATATATATATATCATAACACAGATATCCATTTAGCAAAATTTGGTATATTTGGTATAAGTGGCTTCCGCCGAAAATCTCCCAAAAATGCTATATATATATATATATATATATATATATATATATATATAGATATATATATATATATATATATACATACTTAGTTAAAAAATCCGTAAATTTACGGATTTGTTAAAAAAAACCTGATAAAGTGTGTTTGTTAAAAACATTTTATACAATTGTGTTTGTTGAAAAAACCCTTATTAAAATGCAAGTGAAGTCTAAGCAAGGGCGATTCTATATAAAGAGGTGTGGGGTACTATGACCCCACTATCATGGAATTTTTTTTTATTATCTACTCTTTAAATTGTATAGGACACTACTAAATTTAGCTATAGGACCCTATATAATTTCAAAATTTGTGTTTTTTTTAGAGGTAAACAACCATTAAAGTACCATTTAAATATAATTAGCTTTAAAAAAATTTTTGGGACCTCAATGAGATCTAATCTTAGAATCGCCACTGAGTCTAAGTGGACGTCAAAGAAAGCTTTTATGGTAATTGATACTTGCATTATCTAAAGGCACAAATAATGCAACATTAGCATTATGGTAATTGATGCATGCATTTCTAAAGGCACAAATAATGCAACATTGGCAACTGAAATGTAGATGGGTCACAATGACGTCTTTAGCAAATGTTTAAACTTTCTAAAAATGGTAAAATGTATACTTGAAGTGTGTCTAAGAATATTGAGGAAGCAGATGATACACAATCGGGGCTTTCTTACGAAAAAAGTAAACCTGCTCAAAATGATAGAGCTGTGACAAATACGAATTGCGTAAGACAAAAGATGCGTTCGTAATTGTAGAGCCAATTGAAGAATGAAGATACACAATATCTCCTTCCATCTCCGGTCACTCACAAGCTGTAAAACAATTTGGCAGCAAAAAAACATAAGCTTTCATTAATCATGAGACAATATTGTTCATTATTCCACTTGAGATTCATAAACAAATCACAAACATGTTGTACTTGACTTATTTCTTCTAGTATAGGATATAAAAGTTGTATCTTTTCGATGCCACATCGTTACGTAATCTATATAAATAGTTGGTGAAGATCTAAAGAGTTCCCTCCAATGATAGGGATACTAAATACGTGAAATAACAGAGATTATTAGCAGATTAACATTTACATTTTGAATACAAACTCGAATAAATACTCAATTATCACCTTATACATTTACATCCTGATCCACTTAACGATTTCACACACTAATGAATCTATACAAAACATTAGCAGAGTAACATTTACATCCATGAACTTAAGGACTTCACAATTTAAATTTCATGATCGAGCTTAAAACTGATTTTGAAAATAGGTTTAGCTTAGAGTGCTTAATTTGAGGGAAAAAGTGGGTGATAGATTCTTTTAACTCCGGCAATCCTGCAAACCTGATCGGAATCTGAGAATTCACGAGGGTGTAAAACAATCAATTGGATCAACTTATTCAATTAGATCGAATAAGTTAATATATAAGGTAATTGAACTCCGGTGATAGCCTGAATCCAATTGATTTGATCGTGTGAGTGATATCACGTAGTGATTTTGGCAAAGTAACGTTAAGGTGATACGTTATGTGTTATGAATGACTTATGGGGTGTATTTATATGCGACAGAAGATTGTTAGAGAGAATGATAATGTGGCACCTGTCCCTTTCATAAGCGTAACCAACTAATCCTAACAAACTTTGCTGATTTTACGGGCTGATGTGGCATACACGCTCCACTCGTGTGTTTTGTCTTATGCAGTTACCCGTGAGCAGGATATCGGGTAGGCAACATACTATGAACTTGGTGGAAAGGGCTTATGCGTGGCCTGGAATCTTCTCAAGTATTTCCTCTCGGTAAGTTGTAAATTGACAACATTATGGATAGTTCACATATCCGGGAGCAGGTTGTTGGGTAGGCAATATATTTACCAGGTGAATAGGGCTTACATGTAAACATGGCCGAGTATCTTCAAGTGTTTCTTCACGGTTACCTATACCTGATTAATCTTCTGGACGGCTTACGCGTCTGGGAGCAGATTACCGGGTAGACAGCGTTGTTATCCGTCCGGTTACGTACCGTTTATCTTTTCAGACGGATAATCGGGGGAGGAATATTCAGCAAGTTTGCGATCTGGCAGATAGTCCACTTATCCTCCTCCCGGACCTTGATGCCGGTCTCGTTTGGGCGTTTTATTTAATATTTTGTTAATAAATCATATTATCAAATAAGATTTATTTGATACGGATTTACATGTGTATCATCACATCACATTCTCACAACAACTTCAATAAATACAATTGGAAGCCACATCATACACTAATGGAATCTTCACATTTTTATAGTGTTCAGTGCTATTATCAACGAAAGCGCAATTTTAACCTGTTTACTTATAAATGGGTCATGGACCAAAGTATATCACAATCTACAAGCCTTTGTGAAATCTAATAATCTACTCAAATGATCCAACCTACAATGGATAAGAAACCCTACCTTTTACCATATGAAATAAGTCTAGCGGTAGCATCATTTCCACTATTATCAAAACTTAGAAAGTCACTTACAAAGAAGATAACTGCTTTTAAGTAGAAAAACATACGTACCAGCTGCAGCTTGAACCGAACCTTATTAGACCTTTCAGCACCGATTCTTAAGTAGAAAAATTATGGATGACATTGATATAGAAAAAAATACCATATCATGGGTAAACACACTGGATCAGACATGTGTTATACAAATGTGTTGGTTACTTGATTACAACATGAGTATTGTAAGGGGGGGGGGGGGGGAAGGGGGGGGGGGGAATACAATTCTTTTGATTAACTTAAGTGTTATCAGAGTTTAATATTCTGTTGATGCATTTTCTGTAAGTCCCTAGACATCTATCCTACGTTTGTGATTAGTACTTCAGTTTATGGGTTACCATGATCGCTCGTTGTTATCCTATCTGTGTTTATATGTGGTTACAGGTACTGCAGGAACGCGATAAGGAAGTCTGACTATATTAGACTCAGTCAGACGTACGAGTGAAGCCTCACTCGTACAGCTGACAAGCTCATACGCACAAGTGTGCTGAGCTGAGTCACAAACCTAATCTGTTTACACATACACGAGTGAGTGACCAACCGTACGACTGAGTCAGCCCACTCGTACGAGTGAGGACTGACTCACGCGGTTGACTCAACAGCAGGGGTATATAAGTGTTCGTGTTCTTCATTTTAGGTTAAGCCTCTCATTACACACACATCACTCAGATCTGGTAACCTGTCTGATTCTCTCTCAACCCAAATCACTCAAGAGGTGAATAATAGCTCTAGGTGTTAATCTAATCACACATCTATTATTGTGGTTTGACTTAATTAATCCCAAAAAGCATTTCATAGTCACTAGAGGGTTTGATTCACTAATTCCGCCATTGTGTGAGTTAAATCGGTTGATTTCGAAGTTCCTAGTCAAGTTTCATCATTGGTATCAGAGCGTTGGTTGTGATTTCAACATCATCCTAGTGATTTTTGGTGATTAAAGAGTATATTATGTGGGTTTTTGAGTTTAGAGTGATTTTAATCAAAAAGGAATCATTTTTACGTGTATAATTGTTATTAGAGAGTGTGTTTATGTTAGTTTAGTGCTACTCCAGCTTGTGGACGAAGAAATTGAGGTTTAACATCATTTTCTAAGGTTTTAGAGTGATTTATGGTATACAGCAGGTCACACGAGTGGGTCAGTGAAAATTCCCTCACTCGCGCGGTTGACCTCACTCGTGAACTCATCCGCACGGTTTAGCATAACCTTAGTTAGGTTAAGTTACTACAGTCTGATCACACGAGTGATCATACGGTTAACTGTGACACGTACGAGTGATCACACGGTTGATCCTTACTCGCACGTTTGAGATTTAGTGTTGATTCATTAGGTGGTTAGGTCATACGTACGACTAAGTTATGACACGTACGCGTGTGCTAGTGACACGTACGTTTGAGTGAGATCCTGAACCACACGGTTTACCTTTTTTGGTAAGATTGTCAAGATGTTTAATTCAAACAATTATGCATTAGCTGCACCGTTAGTTCAGAGTATCACGAATATGACTCAACGATTACTCCTTGCTGAGAGTGAATCCGAAAGTGGTACGAAATGTCCAAGGTTAATGAATATGGATAACTATTCTACATGGAAGTCGAGATTTAAGATTTGGTCTGATGGTCAGGACACGAGGCTTTGGAAGTACATTGAAACTGAATTTCAATGGCCACATTCACCAGTTACAAATGAGTTGTATACGTTACATAATATGCCTTCGGAAGAACGCGAAGAGTATAACTTGGAGAAGAAGATGTACTGTAATTTGACAAGTGCTCTTGATGGTCCAATTTTCCATCAATTTCTGTGTCATGATAAATCATTCAAGATATGGGAAGCACTTCGTACTTTCAATGAAGAAAATACATCTTACAGAACAAGAAAAGGTTTAGAGTTGAAAGCTGAGTTTGATCGTTTTCACTGGCAAGTCGGAGAATCCATTACTGAATTGGTTAAAAGATACCGTCACTTGCTAGCTGAACTACACAAGCATGATGTAACCATTGCTGAGAAAGATAAAGTGACATGTCTAGCTGGAGCATTACCATTAGAATGGAATGGTTTCGTACTAACTATGAAAACCAGTGGAGAACTTGCTACTGCTACAGTGAACTCGTTTATTGCAAGACTTCAGGAAGAAGAGTTAGAATTGTTAAACAAAGTTAAGAGGTCTAAACAAGTTCAAGACACCAAAATGTATTGTCCAAATGGTTATACACCTCCAAAATCAGCTCATGCACCATTTCAAACTGCTTTTGCTACAAGCAATCAGAATATGCATGGTTTGAATGTTAGCAGTGAACCTATTCAACAACCTTCGTATCCACCACAAGTTTCACCATGTTCACTCAATACTCAATCACAGCCTACTTCCAATACTACAGAGTCATCTACACCGACTGCATCAGATGTTCTATCTGCACTTAAGATCGAGAACATAAGGAAAGCTGGGAAAGAAAAGATTAGTGAAGATATAGCTTTACTATCAAGCCTTGTTAATTCTTATGATAGTTATCTTGATGGTCGTGTGGGTAACATTCATCTAACGACTGAAGATTATCATCAACTTAATAAGGATGAACCAGAAAAAATGGATATTATGTGGGGTATGGCAAATCTTGTGAGAAGAGCAAGAGATTACGAAGAGCGAACTGGAAAACCGATCAGTCTGACCAAAGATACAAAACTGGGATTTGATATGAATACTGTTACTTGTTACAACTGTGGAGAATTGGGTCATTTTTCAAGACAGTGCACAAAACAGAAGAAGTAGGGTAATCGTAATCCTTTCAAGAATCAGAACTACAGTTCTCAGAGTCAAACAACTAAGCGTGAGATTTACATTACTGATAAAGTAAATGAAGCAGAAACAGCTGAGATTCCCAACAAAGCTTTGGTTGTCATTCATGGAGATGATGATGATTGGTCTATCAAATTGAATGTAGATGATCAATAACCTAAAGCTAACATGGCAAAGATCACTGAAGTAGAAGAAGATTGTGTCACTGATCGAAATTTAATTGAGAAACTAACTGCTTGTGCTGAAAGAGCTGAAGAGTTGTCTCGAACCATTCGAAAGGAGAAGGTTCAAAAACAGGTTAAAGACAAATTCAAGAAGGCACGTGATTCAGTTCCTCGTACGCCTGAATCTGGAAGTGTTTCACCAACGTCGTCAGAGGACTATTACTTCAATAGTTGGAAGAGTAAATATGGTGATACCTCAGTGTTTGAAGCCAGTCTAGAAGCTGATCAACATGAAGAAACCTTATTTGATGCTGACAAGGAACTAGACGAATGGGGTAGAATGATTGCCGTAGAGTTAGAAATGTTAGTTCTCATGGGTGAAGGTTCAGATCTTGAGAGTGTAAATTCAAAAGATGATGATTCAGACAAAATTTCAGACTCAGAAGTTAAAGTTAAAGCTGATCATACTGGACTTGATCAAACTGATTTTGAAGCACTAAACAAGCAAGCAGTAGATTTACTAAAGATGTGCTTATCAAAAGATGATCTTGAGAAGGTTTCTGGGTTAACAAGAGCTAAAGATATTTGGGACAGACTTGAACAGATTCATTTGGGAAAAGATGCTGATACATTAGAGTTTCTTATAGATTCTTCAGAATCAGAAGATGAGTTCGATGATGGGAAGAAGACAAATTACTTTGCATTTATGGCTGAGACTTCTTCATCAAATAACGCTCAACAGGTATCTTCTGATCCTTTCGACTGATAATGAATGTGTTAAGTGCGCTGAATCTAAAATAACAATAGACAATTTAACAAAGGCTTATGCGGAGATGAAAGATAAATGTCAAGCAAACCTTGTGACCATTAAGGTTGAAAATGAGCTGAAAGAGCAGATTAAAGTTTATAAAAAGCAACTTCACGATCTTAAATGTTATAACTTTGACATAAATCAAGCTTTAACTAAACGTGTTGACACAATCAATGAACTAAAGAAAGAAAATGAATGCATTAAAGCTGATTTAGAAGCTATTTCAATTAAAATGAAATGTTGGACAAGTGCGCCACAATGGAATGCATTAATGGTGGAAATTAATGACACCAAGGGTAAGGGTATTGGATATAAGTCTGCATCTCCTCCTTTTCAGAACACATTTGTTAACGCAAACGTAGTTGACGGTCAACCAGAAGACTGTATTCCTCCTAGTTATGAAGATTACGTTGAAAAGAATAAAAAATGTAGCTCAACTAAGAATACAACTTCTGATGATACTGTTGAAGGTGCTCTAGATCATGAGGAAGATAGGAAAACTGGTTTAGGAGATAATTCTAAGAGAAGTAGGTAAGAACACCAAAAGGTCCTGTTAAAATTTTAAGAAATCCTAGATTTGCTGACAGACCTGTTTCTCCTGTTACCCCTAAGTCTGTTCCAAAATGATTCTCCTGTGTTCGTCAGAACACAAGACCCTTCATCTTCAAACTCTAATAACCTGTATGAATTTAGAGGACATAGGGAGTTTCGTCAATGTTTTAACTGTGCTGTCTTTGGACACATTGCTGCTTATTGTCATAGAAGAGTTCGTTCCACTAGACATAAGATTGACTTGTCACATGATAATTTTAGATCATCTTATGTTCATAGAACAAACTCACCCGTAAGTAATGAATGTCAGGATAAGAGGTTTAAGACAAATGTTGTTTATAGAGATCCTAAGAGAAAGAATTTAAATAGATCTGTTTAACCTGTGAAAGGTAAAATTCCAAAAAGAAGTTTTGAGGAAAATGTGACAGGGTTTCATAATCAAGAAAAACCTTTTGAACCAAAGGCACGATCACCTTCGCAAAAAGCTAGTCGTCGAAAATACTTTTCCCGTAACATGTAGTGACCCGAACTTTTCCATGTTTATATATATTAAATGAAATTTTTATTTACATGATTAAGTGTTTCCAACATGTTAAGCAATGAAACTTGTTAAGAATTGATTAATTGAAATAGGTTTCATATAGACAATTGACCACCCAAGTTGACCGGTGATTCACGAACGTTAAAACTTGTAAAAACTATATGATGTTATATATATGGATATATATATATATATATATATATATATATATATATATATATATATATATATATATATATATATATATATATATATGTATATATGTATATATATATATATATATATATGTATATATATATATATATATATATGTATATATGTATATATGTATATATATATATGTATATATATATATATATATATGTATATATATATATATATATATATATATATATATATATATATATATATATATAGTTAACATGGTATTATGATAAGTAAACATATCATTAAGTATATTAACAATGAACTACATACGTAAAAACAAGACTACTAACTTAAGGATTTCGAAACGAGGCATATATGTAACGATTATCATTGTAACGACATTTAACTGTATATATATCATACTAAGATATATTGATATATCATAATATCATGATAATGTAATAATTTAATATCTCTTTAGATATAATAAACAATGGGTTAACAATATTTAACAAGATCGTTAACCTAAAGGTTTCAAAACAACATTTACATGTAACGACTAACGATGACTTAACGACTCAGTTAAAATGTATATACATGTAGTGTTTTAATATGTATTCATACACTTTTGAAAGACTTCAAGACACTTGTCAAAATACTTTTACTTAACAAAAATTCTTACAATTACATCCTCGTTCAGTTTCATCAACAATTCTACTCGTATGCACCTGTATTCGTACTCGTACAATACACAGCTTTTAGATGTATGTACTATTGGTATATACACTCCAATGATCAGTTCTTAGCAGCCCATGTGAGTCACCTAACACATGTGGGAACCATCATTTGGCAACTAGCATGAAATATCTCATAAAATTACAAAAATATTAGTAATCATTCATGACTTATTTACAAGTAAACAAAATTACACATCCTTTATATCTAATCCATATACCAACGACCAAAAACACCTACAAACACTTTCATTCTTCAATTTTCTTCATTTAATTGATCTCTCTCAAGTTCTATCTTCAAGTTCTAAGTGTTCTTCATAAATTCTATAAGTTCTAGTTTCATAAAATCAAGAATACTTCCAAGTTTGCTAGCTTACTTCCAATCTTGTAAAGTGATCATCCAGCCTCAAGAAATATTTCTTATTTATAGTAAGATATCTTTCTAATACAAGGTAATACTCATATTCAAACTTTGATTCAAATTCTATAACTATAACAATCTTATTTCGAGTGAAAATCTTACTTGAACTTGTTTTCGTGTCATGATTCTGCTTCAAGAACTTTCAAGCTATCCAAGGATCCTTTGAAGCTAGATCTATTTTTCTCATTTCCAGTAGGTTTACCTACTAAAATTAAGGTAGTAATGATGTTCATAACATCATTCGATTCATACATATAAAACTATCTTATTCGAAGATTTAAACATGTAATCACTAAAACATAGTTTAGTTAATTCTAAACTTGTTTGCAAATAAAGTTAATCCTTCTAACTTGACTTTTAAAATCAACTAAACACATGTTCTATATCTATATTATATGCTAACTTAATAATTTAAAACCTGGAAACACGAAAAACACCGTAAAACCGGACATACGCCGTCGTAGTAACACCGCGGGCTGTTTTCGGTTTGATAATTAAAAACTATGATAAACTTTGATTTAAAAGTTGTTCTTATGGGAAAATGATTTTTCTTATGAACATGAAACTATATCCAAAAATTATGGTTAAACTCAAAGTGAAAGTATGTTTTTCAAAATGGTCATCAAGACGTCGTTCTTTCGACTGAAATGACTACCTCTTACAAAAATGACTTGTAACTTATATTTTAGATTATAAACCTATACTTTTTCTATTTAGATTCATAAAATAGAGTTCAATATGAAACCATATCAATTTGAATCACTCAAAACGGATTTAAAACGAAGAAGTTATGGGTAAAACAAGATTGGATATTTTTTTATTTTTGTAGCTACGGGAGATATTGTAACAATTCTATACAAATCATATCCTAGCTAACTTATATTGTATTATACATGTATTCTAATATATTATGTAATCTTGGGATACCATAGACACGTATGCAAATGTTTTGACATATCATATCGACCCATGTATATATATTATTTGGAACAACCATAGACACTCTATATGCAGTAATGTTTGAGTTAGCTATACAGGGTTGAGGTTGATTCCAAAAATATATATACTTTGTGTTGTGATCTAGCCTAAGACGTGTATACACTGGGTCGTGGATTGATTCAAGATAATATATATCAATTTATTTCTGTACATCCAGCTATGGACAACTAGTTGTAGGTTACTAACGAGGACAGCTGACTTAATAAACTTAAAACATCAAAATGTATTAAAAATGTTGAAAATATATTTTGAACATACTTTGATATATATATGTATATATTTGTTATAGGTTCGTGAATCGACCAGTGGCCAAGTCTTACTCCCGACGAAGTAAAAATCTGTGAAAGTGAGTTATAGTCCCACTTTTAAAATCTAGTATTTTAGGATGAGAATACATGCAAATTTTATAAATGTTTTACGAAATAGACACAAGTAAATGAAACTACATTATATGGGTGAATGATCGAAGCCGAATATGCCCCTTTTTAGCTTGGTAGCCTAAGAATTTGGGAACAGACCCCCAAATTGACGCGAATCCTAAAGATAGATCTATCGGGCCCAACAAGCCCCATTCTGGAATTTGAAATTCTTTAGTACTTTGAATTCATTTTTTATCATGTCCGAAGGATTTCCCGGAATGATAGGGGATATTCTTATATGCATCTTGTTAATGTCGGTTACCAGGTGTTTACCATATGAATGAATTTTATCTCTATGTATGGAATGTATATTGAAATATGAAATCTTGTGGTCTATTATTATGATTTGATAATATATAGGTTAAACCTATAACTCACCAACATTTTTTGTTGACGTTTTAAGCATGCTTATTCTCAGGTGATTATTAAGAGCTTCCGCTGTTGCATACTAAAATGAGGACAAGATTTGGAGTCCATGCTTGTATGATATTATGTAAAAACTGCATTCAAGAAACGTATTTTTAATGTAATATATTCTTATTATAAACCATTATGTAATGGTCGTGTGTAAATGGTATAATTTAGCTTATCATTATTTGATAATCTATGTAATGCTTTTTAAACCTTTATCGATAAAATAAAGCTTATGGTTGTTTTAAAAATGAATGCAGTCTTTGAAAAACGTCTCATATAGAGGTCAAAACCTCGCGACAAAATCAATTAATATGGAACGTTTATAATCAATATGAACGGGACATTTCATAACTGATCACAAATGAGTCGCTTCGAAGATGAGCAAAATGTGAAAAACCATAAGAGCAATATTGCTACTTCTAAACTGTCTAAGTTTATGGTTTCTAATGATGAGATTCCACCGCACTCAAACGGGAAATGGATGGAATTTCAAGCTATGGGTGTTAATGGACAACCTACTGCCGTCCGGGCGTAGGTTCCCATTATCAATTAATATTCTTAATGTGATATGCAGGGAACCAGGGTACCTGCAAATAACACCTGGATAGTGGATAACGGCGCTTCGAGACATATGACTGGACATCTATCTCTTCTTTCGGATGTAGTGACCCGAACTTTTCCATGTTTATATATATTAAATGAAATTGATATTTACATGATTAAGTGTTTCCAACATGTTAAGCAATCAAACTTATTAAGACTTGATTAATTGAAATAGGTTTCATATAGACAATTGACCATCCAAGTTGACCGGTGATTCACGAACGTTAAAACTTGTAAAAAACTATATGATGACATATATATGATTATATATATAGTTAACATGATATTATGATAAGTAAGTATCTCATTAGGTATTTTAACAATGAGTTATATACATAAAATTGTGTTTATTGAATTAAGAAACTCAAAACGATATATATAACGATTATCGTTATAACAACGTCTTACTAATTACATATGAATCATATTAAAATATTGTTACACTATGATTAATCATGATAAATGATAAGTAAACATGTCATTATGTATATTAACAATAAACTACATATGTAAAAATAAGACTACTAACTTAAGGATTTCGAAACGAGACATATATGTACCAATTATCGTTGTAACGACAATTAAATGTATATATATCATATTAAGATATATTAATATATCATAATATCATGATAATATAATAATTTAACATCTCATTAGATATAATAAACATTGGGTTAACAACATTTAACAAGATCGTTAACTTAAAGGTTTCAAATCAACATTTACATGTAACGACTAACGATGACTTAACGACTCAGTTAAAATGTATATACATGTAGTATTTTAATATGTATTCATACACTTTTGAAAGACTTCAAGACACTTATCAAAATACTTCTACTTAAAAAAAATACTTACAATTACATCCTCGTTCAGGTTCATCAACAATTCTACTTGTATGCACCCGTATTCGTACTCGTACAATACACAGCTTTTAGATGTATGTACTATTGGTATATACACTCCAATGATAAGCTCTTAGCAGCCCATGTGAGTCACCTAATACATGTAGGAACCATCATTTGGCAACTAGCATGAAATATCTCATAAAATTACAAAAATATTAGTAATCATTCATGATTTATTTACAAGTAAACAAAATTACACATCCTTTATATCTAATCCATATACCAACGACCAAAAACACCTACAAACACTTTCATTCTTCAATTTTCTTCATCTAATTGATCTCTCTCAAGTTCTATCTTCAAGTTCTAAGTGTTCTTCATAAATTCTATAAGTTCTAGTTTCATAAAATCAAGAATACTTCCAAGTTTGCTAGCTTACTTCCAATCTTGTAAAGTGATCATCCAACCTCAAGAAATCTTTCTTATTTATAGTAAGATATCTTTTTAATACAAGGTAATACTCATATTCAAACTTTGATTCAATTTCTATAACTATAACAATATTATTTCGAGTGGAAATCTTACTTGAACTTGTTTTCGTGTCATGATTCTGCTTCAAGAACTTTCAAGCCATCCAAGGATCCTTTGAAGCTAGATCTATTTTTCTCATTTCCAGTAGGTTTATCCACAAAACCTAAGGTATTAATGATGTTCATAACATTCTTCGATTCATATATATAAAACTACCTTATTCGAAGGTTTAAATTTGAAATCACTAGAACATAGTTTAGTTAATTCTAAACTTGTTCGCAAACAAAAGTTAATCCTTCTAACTTGACTTTTAAAATCAACTAAACACATGTTCTATATCTATATGATATTCTAACTTAATGATTTAAAATCGAAAAACACGAAAAACACCGTAAAATCGGATATACGCCGTCGTAGTAACACCGCGGGCTGTTTTGGGTTAGTTAATTAAAAACTATGATAAACTTTGATTTAAAAGTTGTTATTCTGGGAAAATTATTTTTCTTATGAACATGAAACTATATCCAAAAATCATGGTTAAACTCAAAGTGGAAGTATGTTTTTCAAAATGGTCATCAAGACGTCGTTCTTTCGACTGAAATGACTACCTCTTACAAAAACGACTTGTAACTTATATTTCCGACTATAAACCTATACTTTTTCTATTTAGATTCATAAAATAGAGTTTAATATGAAACCATAGCAATTTGATTCACTCAAAACGGATTTAAAACGAAGAAGTTATGGGTAAAACTAGATTGGATATTTTTGCTTGTTGTAGCTACGTGAAAATTGGTAACAAATTTATACAAATCATATCCTAGCTAACTTATATTGTATTATACATGTATATTAATATATTATGTAATCTTGGGATACCATAGACACGTATGCAAATGTTTTGACATATCATATCTGTAATGACCCGCACTTTTTCGATCGTTCTATACTTATAAGATTAATATTTACATAAATTAAACCTTACCAACATGATAAGCAATCCAAATTGTTGAGACTTATGTTTTCGAAAAGAGATTTACACAACGTTTGACCGTCTAGTTTGACCGATGATATCACGAACTATACAATATATGATAATTATACGTTTGTGTATATATATGTATATATACATATTTAACATGATCTAAGAATGTTTTAATATCTCATTTTGTATTAATAACAATAAGTTATAAGTATATTTTGAAACTACTAACTTAAGTTTTCAAAACGATAACCATACGTAACGTTATTTGACATTAATACTTATGACTTATAATGTTTATACATATATCGTATAAGTAATGTATTTAATCACTTTTAATAACTTAAATACATAAAACAATATAAGTGTATTTACAAAAGATAGCTATATTTGAATCCTCGTTCCGTTTTCTCAAAGATTTCTATACGTATACCTAGGGTATATGTACCCGTATCATACGCAGCTTCTAGATGTATTTACTATTGGTATATACCAATAAAAATTTGCTCCTTAGCAGCCTTAAATGATTAAGAAACATGTGGAACCAACCATTTGTCAAGTAGCATGAATTATTTAGCAAGAAAACAAAGTTAGGTATCTTTTTTTTCCTTTATAACCTAAAAACGTTTTTATGCATGCACACCATTTCTTCACCCCATTTTCTCATACTTACACTTCCATTTCTCTCTTAAAATACTCTTAACATCATACTTGATCATCTCCAAGCATTTTCCCCATGAATTAGCTTCAAAAACCTTACTTAAACACCATAAGAAAACCATACAAAAACACTTCAAGAAATCCTTCCAAGAACACAAACTTACTTCCAATCTTTCATCCAATTCCATCACCCTTTTGGTTCTAGGTTTTTACTCCTCTTTTACAGCAACCTTGTCCAAGGAACTTGAGGTAGAATCTATGTTTATAACCTTATTCGATTCATATATATATAGCTATCATATTTTGTGGTATACAATTTTAACAACAAGAACATAGTTTGAAAGTTTTCAAACTTGTTTGCAAACTAAATAGATCCTTCTAACTTAACTTTTAAAATACTTCAAGACCTGTAATATAACTTAAATATATGCTAATTTAACAAGGTATAACTTGGTTTTTCAAAGAATATCTTAAAAACTGTTTTTACGACGTCGGAGTGTCACCGGGGACTGTTTTGGGTTGGATAATTAAAAACCATCTTAAACTTTGAATTGGAGGTTTATGTTCTGGAAAAATGATTTTTACTATGAATATGATAACACATAAAAATTTCATGATTTAATTCAAAGTATAAGTATTTTTAGAAAAATAACCATTTAAGGTTGTTTACATAAAGGAAAATGTTTAAGTTCATAAGTTTCACTAAAGTTTCACCTATGCCGTGTAATTTAGAATACAAACTAAGGTATTTACAGTTCATAGTCTTAAAGAGGGACTCGATCCAAGGAGATGGCAAGTTGAATCAACGAAAACGGAGTTGTAACGAAGAAACTATGACCGAAACAAAATTGGTTATCCAAGACTAGTTTAACTTCGGGATTAATTGGGAAAAATTAAATAAAATCACATCTTTCTAAGATAACATGATATTTTATATATATGTACTTATAATTCAATTTTATATGGTTCAGGATCACCCGTAAACAACACGAGAAGATTAATCATAAGATCCCATGATTGTACGCAACACGTCATTTGACAACACCGGTACTTTATGTACGCAACACGCCATTTGACAACACCGGTACCGTGGGTCAAGATTAATCTCGACCAATACATATACGATGGGGTTTTATTTATTTCGTTGGGGGT
Source organism: Rutidosis leptorrhynchoides (assembly GCF_046630445.1). NCBI lineage: Eukaryota > Viridiplantae > Streptophyta > Magnoliopsida > Asterales > Asteraceae > Rutidosis > Rutidosis leptorrhynchoides. The sequence continues at coordinate 149,672,609 of NC_092337.1, forward strand.
TTTATTTATTTCATTGCGGGTATATTAAACATCTAAAAATGAACCATTAAAATTGAATTACTAACAACGAACTGCTAACTACGGACTAAGGAATTATTCAAAGTATTAAAAGTATAACAAGTATATATATGTGACGTTTGTTTAAAAAGAAAAGGTATTGATATATTATATATGGATAGGTTCGTGATATCAACCGGAGACCAAGTCAAATTATATATATCTTCAAGACAACAGTGAGTATATAGTCCCATTTTTAAACTCTAAGTATTTCGGGATGAGAATACATGTATTTTATGTTTTACGTTATGGACACAAGTAACTGAAAAATATATTCTACGTTGAGTTGTACCACTGGCATACTTCCCTGTAGCTTGGTAACTGTTATTTACAGCGGTATTGTAAACGCGAATCCTGTTGATAGATCTATCGGGCCTGACAACCCCAACCGGACTGGACGACCAGTATTCAACGGTTGCACAGTACTTCGTTTAGTGACTACACTTGGTACGGTGTAGTAAGATTTCATAATAAAGGGAATATGCGACGTGATTAAATGTTAAGTATGGTTACCAAGTGCTCAACCACTTAGAATATTTTTATTAAAATGTTTATATATGAAATCTTGTGGTCTATATATATATTGCTGCCGGCATTAAACCTATATCTCACCAACTTTATGTTGACGTTTTAAGCATGTTCATTCTCAGGTGATAATTAGAAGCTTCCGCTGCAACATGTTGAATTTAAACAAGATCTTGAGTATGCATATTTGTGTCAAAAATAAAACTGCATATCGGAGGATTTGTAATGTAAAATATGCTAGAAATCGTATTGTTATCATCACATGTAAAGTTTGTAAGTCTAAGATTATCGCTAAACGATAATCATCTTTATATTGTCTAAAGCTTGTATTATCATAAGAGTTATGGTTTGTAATGTAAAATAAATGCAGTTGTTCTTTTAAAAATGTCGCATATAGAGGTCAATACCTCGCAATGAAATCATACGTTATCTAACACGTTCTTATGGTTAAGGACGGGTTATGACATGTGGTATCAGAGCGGTGGTCTTAGCGAACCAGGTTTGCATTAGTGTGTCTAACCGAGAAGTCGTTAGGATACATTAGTAAGTCTGGACTTTGATCGGGTCTGATTTTAAAAACCATTGCTTATCATTGTTGGTTAAAATTTATATGTAAATATTATGTAGTACTAATGGGTTAGTTGTTGTAGATGTCGGGCTCAAAACTTATTATCACATTCAGCGACTCCGAATCAGAATCTTCAGATGGTGTTTCAGTCATTAACCTATCCGATGACGAAAATAATATCTTTGGGGAAGACTCACAAATTCCAGATGAACCAACTGTAAAGAACCCGGAAAGTGAACCCGAGGAGGAAAGTGAACCCGAGGAGGAAAGTGAACCCGAGGAGGAAAGTGGACCCGAGGAAGAAATACAGGAAATTACGAAAGACAAGTTCGAACTAGGAAAGAAACGAAAGGCTAATGAATTAGAAAATTCAAATCTTGAGTTTAATAAGGATGATGTGGCACCAACTCCACTAGACACTACCACCCCTATTCCCGCTATTCCTATTCGTTCTATCCCGGCATCCAGTTCTTCAGTCCCACAGCCAAAATATAGGCAGACAGCTAGGATGAGCGTTAGGCGATTCATTGAACCTAAACGTCTTAGAAAATAGACCAAACGATGCGCTGCCTTATTAAACCATGGGATCATATAATGTTTTGTATAATATTATTAGTGTGGTTTGCTTAATGTTTGATGTAAGATAAGCATATGTAAAATAGTGAAGTGTGAAATGCAATAATTTTCCATGGTTAAGTATTATTTAGATGGTAGTAATTGATTCTGTACTAAGCTATTAAGTATGGACATTAACGGGTAGGTACTACCCTAGATATAATTATAAAACGCTAATAAGAAGAAAAGGCTTTTATAATAATACCTGGTTCATATAATTAATAAGCTATAATGTACTGTAAATATACACTACATCTATAATATTCCATGTGAATAATTATTTTCTTTTCATTCTTATAGAAGAATATGGCGCGATTGAACCGAATGACGGAACAAGAAATCCAAGAACTCATCAATCAGCGAGTGAACGACAGAATGTTATGGGTCGAGGCTGCAAGAGGTGCTGCAGTTAACCCAAATCCTCGTGTGGGGTGCACTTACAAAACTTTTCAAGCTTGCAAGCCCTCATCATTCAGTGGAACAGAAGGACCGATCGGTTTAACCCGGTGGATAGAAAAGATGAAGACTGTGTTTAAAATAAGTGGTTGTGTTGAAAAGGACATGACCAAGTATGCATCGTGCACTTTACAAGATAGTGCACTCACGTGGTGGAAAAATTATGTGAAGGCTGTAGGAGGAGATGTAGCTTATGATACTCCTTGGGAAGAATTCAAAACAATGTTAATCAACGAGTATTGTCCAAGGAACGAGGTTAGGAAGTTGGAAGATGAATTACGAAGCCTGAAGGTTGTTGGTACTGAAATCACCAACTACAATCAGCGATTCATGGAATTAGTTTTGCTATGTCCTGAATTGGTCCCAACCGAAGAACGGAAGATTGAAATGTACAAAGATGGTTTGCCCAAAAAGGTCAAGGCAAATGTTACAGCATCGAAACCTAAGACAATTCATGAAGCTATAACCATGGCAAACGAGCTAATGGATCAGGTCATCATGGATAAGAAAGTATCCAATACTGATGTGAAGGTATCAGGTAACAAAAGAAAGTGGAATGGAAATTATGATCGAGGTAACCAACAACAATCTTTTAAGAAACAAGAAATCACGCAAGGTGCGGGTAGTGGTTTAAGCTTTGGTTACAAAGGACAAAATCCTTTATGTAACCGATGCCACAAACATCACTCTGGCTACTGTAATGTGGTATGCAACAAATGTAATCGAAAGGGTCATCTTGCTGAAGATTGTAGGGCCCTCGTTACAAATACAAATGGTACCAAGACTCCTGCCACCAATGCAAATAGAACTGCTTTGGCTACCATTACTTGTTATGGGTGTGGAAAACAAGGTCACTATAAGAGCCAGTGTCCGAATCCAGAGAAGAATAATGGATCTGCACGTGGAAGAGCATTTGTTATTAATGCTAGAGAGGCGTGTGAAGACCCGGAGCTTGTTACGGGTACGTTTACCATTAATAACTTATCCGCATCTATTATATTTGATACTGGTGCCGATAGAAGTTACGTGAGTAGAGGTTTTTACGCTAAATTGAATTGTTCATCATTACCTCTAGATGCTAAGTACATGATTGAGTTAGCTAATGGTAAACTAATTAAAGCCGATAAAATTTACCGTGATTGTAAAATAAATTTAGCCGGAGAAACATTTAAAATTGACTTAATACCCGTAGAATTAGGAAGTTTTGATGTAATAGTCGGCATGGACTGGATGTCCAAAGTAGGAGCTGAAGTTGTGTGTGCCAAGAAGGCAATTCGCATTCCTTGTAAGGATAAAATGCCGGTGATGATTTATGGAGAGAAGGGTAACTCAAAGCTAAAACTCATTAGCTGTTTGAAAGCCAAGAAGTGTTTAGAAAAGGGATGTTATGCTATTCTAGCACATGTTAATAAAGTCGAAAAGAAAGAAAAAGAGAAGTGCATCAACGACGTGCCTGTGGCAAGAGATTTTCCTGAAGTTTTTCCGGAAGAGTTGCCGGGACTACCTCCATTTAGATCTGTAGAATTTCAAATAGATTTAGTACCAGGAGCTGCACCAGTTGCCCGTGCTCCATATAGACTTGCACCGTCCGAGTTAAAAGAACTTCAGAGTCAGTTAAAAGAATTACTGGATCGTGGATTCATACGACCAAGTACTTCACCGTGGGGAGCTCCAATTTTATTCGTCAAGAAGAAAGATGGATCTTTCCGAATGTGTATAGATTATCGTGAATTAAATAAGTTAACTATCAAAAATCGGTATCCACTACCGAGAATTGACGACTTATTTGATCAACTCCAAGGATCATGTGTTTATTCGAAAATTGACCTAAGATCAGGCTATCATCAATTACGCGTCAAAGAAGAAGATATACCGAAAACTGCTTTTCGGACACGTTACGGTCATTACGAATTTTTGGTCATGCCGTTTGGATTGACGAATGCGCCAGCTGTATTCATGGACCTCATGAATCGAGTTTGTAGTCCATATTTAGATAAGTTTGTTATTGTTTTCATTGATGACATTCTTATCTATTCCAAGAGTGAGCAAGAGCATGAGCAGCATTTAAGTTTAATATTAGAGTTGTTGAGAAAAGAACAGCTATACGCTAAATTTTCTAAGTGTGCTTTCTGGTTGAAAGAAGTGCAATTTCTTGGCCACGTTGTTAGTAGCAAAGGAATTCAGGTTGATCCAGCAAAAATTGAAGCCATTGAAAAATGGGAGACTCCTAAGACACCAATGCAGATACGCCAATTTTTGGGTTTAGCCGGTTATTATAGAAGGTTTATTCAAGATTTTTCCCGAATAGCTAAGCCGTTAACAGCGTTAACGCAAAAAGGGAAGAAATATGAATGGACTTCTGAGCAGGAGAGTGCATTTCAATTACTGAAAAAGAAGTTGACTACGGCGCCTATTTTATCGTTACCAGAAGGGAACGATGATTTCGAAATATATTGTGATGCTTCGCGACAAGGTTTTGGTTGCGTTCTTATGCAACGGAAGAAAGTTATTGCATACGCATCCCGACAATTAAAGATTCACGAGCGGAATTATACGACGCATGATCTAGAATTGGGAGCAGTTGTGTTTGCATTGAAGATATGGAGACACTACTTGTATGGGGTTAAATGCACTGTGTTTACTGATCATAAAAGCCTTCAACATATTTTCGATCAAAAACAGCTGAACATGAGGCAACGTAGGTGGGTTGAGTTAATAAATGACTATGATTGTGAAATTCGTTATCATCCCGGGAAAGCAAACGTGGTGGCCGACGCTCTAAGCAGAAAGGAACGAGAACCAATTCGAGTACGAGCGATGAACATAAAAATTCGCATGAATCTCAACTCACAAATCAAAGAAGTTCAACGAGAAGCACTTACTAAAGAAAATATAGGAAATGAAATAATGAAGAAGTATGAGAAGCAACTCGTTATGCGGGAAGATGGAATTCGATATTTTGCAAATCGTATTTGGGTACCAAAGTTGGGTGGATTAAGGAAGTTGATATTGAACGAGGCACATAAGACAAGATACTCGATACATCCCGGAGTCGGAAAGATGTATCAAGATCTTAAGACACATTATTGGTGGCCTAATTTAAAGACAGACGTTGCAACATATGTTGGGGAATGTTTAACTTGTTCCAAAGTCAAAGCTGAACACCAAAAGCCGTCAGGGTTACTTCAACAACCAGAAATCCCAGAATGGAAATGGGATGGTATTACCATGGATTTCATCACGAAGTTACCAAAGACTGCCTGGGGATACGACACCATTTGGGTGATTGTTGATCGTCTCACCAAGTCTGCACATTTCTTGCCTATAAAGGAAACGGATAGAATGGAGAAACTATTACGATTGTATATAAAGGAAATTGTTTCAAGGCATGGAATACCTATTTCCATTATATCTGATCGTGATAGTAGATTTACCTCAAAGTTCTGGCAATCACTACAGGAGGCCCTAGGAACTCGTTTGGATATGAGCACCGCATATCATCCGCAAACTGACGGGCAGAGTGAAAGAACAATTCAGACTCTTGAAGACATGCTCAGGGCATGTGTGATCGATTTTGGAAACGGATGGGATAAGTATTTACCGTTAGCAGAATTCTCGTATAATAATAGTTATCATGCGAGCATTAAAGCTGCGCCATTTGAAGCACTGTATGGGAGGAAGTGTAGATCTCCTATCTGTTGGAATGAAGTAGGAGATCGACAATTAACTGGTCCCGAGATCATACATGAAACTACTGAAAAGATAGTACAAATTAAGGAGAGATTGAAAACAGCCCGTAGTCGCCAAAAGAGCTACGCTGATGTTCGAAGGAAACCATTAGAGTTTCAGATCGGTGACATGGTTATGTTAAAGGTATCACCATGGAAAGGTGTAATACGTTTTGGCAAAAGGGGTAAACTGAACCCAAGGTACGTAGGCCCGTTCAAGATCATCGAACGCATTGGACCGGTAGCTTATCGACTCGAGTTACCGCAACAACTCGCCGGAGTACATAATACTTTTCACGTCTCAAACCTTAAGAAGTGTCTTGCAAAGGAAGACCTCACCATTCCTCTTGAAGAAATCCATGTCGACGAGAAACTACAATTCATCGAAGAACCAATCGAAATCATGGATCGTGAAGTTAAACGGCTCAAGCAGAGCAACATACCGATCGTTAAGGTTCGTTGGAATGCTCGAAGAGGTCCTGAGTTTACTTGGGAACGAGAGGATCAAATGAAACAAAAGTATCCACACTTGTTTCCCGATGACGCAAAATAGGTACAATTTTAAAATTTCGGGACGAAATTTATTTAACGGGTAGGTACTGTAATGACCCGCACTTTTTCGATCGTTCTATACTTATAAGATTAATATTTACATAAATTAAACCTTACCAACATGATAAGCAATCCAAATTGTTGAGACTTATGTTTTCGAAAAGAGATTTACACAACGTTTGACCGTCTAGTTTGACCGATGATATCACGAACTATACAATATATGATAATTATACGTTTGTGTATATATATGTATATATACATATTTAACATGATCTAAGAATGTTTTAATATCTCATTTTGTATTAATAACAATAAGTTATAAGTATATTTTGAAACTACTAACTTAAGTTTTCAAAACGATAACCATACGTAACGTTATTTGACATTAATACTTATGACTTATAATGTTTATACATATATCGTATAAGTAATGTATTTAATCACTTTTAATAACTTAAATACATAAAACAATATAAGTGTATTTACAAAAGATAGCTATATTTGAATCCTCGTTCCGTTTTCTCAAAGATTTCTATACGTATACCTAGGGTATATGTACCCGTATCATACGCAGCTTCTAGATGTATTTACTATTGGTATATACCAATAAAAATCTGCTCCTTAGCAGCCTTAAATGATTAAGAAACATGTGGAACCAACCATTTGTCAAGTAGCATGAATTATTTAGCAAGAAAACAAAGTTAGGTATCTTTTTTTTCCTTTATAACCTAAAAACGTTTTTATGCATGCACACCATTTCTTCACCCCATTTTCTCATACTTACACTTCCATTTCTCTCTTAAAATACTCTTAACATCATACTTGATCATCTCCAAGCATTTTCCCCATGAATTAGCTTCAAAAACCTTACTTAAACACCATAAGAAAACCATACAAAAATACTTCAAGAAATCCTTCCAAGAACACAAACTTACTTCCAATCTTTCATCCAATTCCATCACCCTTTTGGTTCTAGGTTTTTACTCCTCTTTTACAGCAACCTTGTCCAAGGAACTTGAGGTAGAATCTATGTTTATAACCTTATTCGATTCATATATATATAGCTATCATATTTTGTGGTATACAATTTTAACAACAAGAACATAGTTTGAAAGTTTTCAAACTTGTTTGCAAACTAAATAGATCCTTCTAACTTAACTTTTAAAATACTTCAAGACCTGTAATATAACTTAAATATATGCTAATTTAACAAGGTATAACTTGGTTTTTCAAAGAATATCTTAAAAACTGTTTTTACGACGTCGGAGTGTCACCGGGGACTGTTTTGGGTTGGATAATTAAAAACCATCTTAAACTTTGAATTGGAGGTTTATGTTCTGGAAAAATGATTTTTACTATGAATATGATAACACATAAAAATTTCATGATTTAATTCAAAGTATAAGTATTTTTAGAAAAATAACCATTTAAGGTTGTTTACATAAAGGAAAATGTTTAACTTCATAAGTTTCACTAAAGTTTCACCTATGCCGTGTGATTTTGAATACAAACTAAGGTATTTACAGTTCATAGTCTTAAAGAGGGACTCGATCCAAGGAGATGGCAAGTTGAATCAACGAAAACGGAGTTGTAACGAAGAAACTATGACCGAAACAAAATTGGTTATCCAAGACTAGTTTAACTTCGGGATTAATTGGGAAAAATTAAATAAAATCACATCTTTCTAAGATAACATGATATTTTATATATATGTACTTATAATTCAATTTTATATGGTTCAGGATCACCCGTAAACAACACGAGAAGATTAATCATAAGATCCCATGATTGTACGCAACACGTCATTTGACAACACCGGTACTTTATGTACGCAACACGTCATTTGACAACACCGGTACCGTGGGTCAAGATTAATCTCGACCAATACATATACGATGGGGTTTTATTTATTTCGTTGGGGGTTTTATTTATTTCATTGCGGGTATATTAAACATCTAAAAATGAACCATTAAAATTGAATTACTAACAACGAACTGCTAACTACGGACTAAGGAATTATTCAAAGTATTAAAAGTATAACAAGTATATATATGTGACGTTTGTTTAAAAAGAAAAGGTATTGATATATTATATATGGATAGGTTCGTGATATCAACCGGAGACCAAGTCAAATTATATATATCTTCAAGACAACAGTGAGTATATAGTCCCATTTTTAAACTCTAAGTATTTCGGGATGAGAATACATGTATTTTATGTTTTACGTTATGGACACAAGTAACTGAAAAATATATTCTACGTTGAGTTGTACCACTGGCATACTTCCCTGTAGCTTGGTAACTGTTATTTACAGCGGTATTGTAAACGCGAATCCTGTTGATAGATCTATCGGGCCTGACAACCCCAACCGGACTGGACGACCAGTATTCAACGGTTGCACAGTACTTCGTTTCGTGACTACACTTGGTACGGTGTAGTAAGATTTCATAATAAAGGGAATATGCGACGTGATTAAATGTTAAGTATGGTTACCAAGTGCTCAACCACTTAGAATATTTTTATTAAAATGTTTATATATGAAATCTTGTGGTCTATATATATATTGCTGCCGGCATTAAACCTATATCTCACCAACTTTATGTTGACGTTTTAAGCATGTTCATTCTCAGGTGATAATTAGAAGCTTCCGCTGCAACATGTTGAATTTAAACAAGATCTTGAGTATGCATATTTGTGTCAAAAATAAAACTGCATATCGGAGGATTTGTAATGTAAAATATGCTAGAAATCGTATTGTTATCATCACATGTAAAGTTTGTAAGTCTAAGATTATCGCTAAACGATAATCATCTTTATATTGTCTAAAGCTTGTATTATCATAAGAGTTATGGTTTGTAATGTAAAATAAATGCAGTTGTTCTTTTAAAAATGTCGCATATAGAGGTCAATACCTCGCAATGAAATCATACGTTATCTAACACGTTCTTATGGTTAAGGACGGGTTATGACAATATCGACCCATCTATATATATTATTTGGAACAACCATAAACACTCTATATGCAGTAATGTTGGAGTTAGCTATACAGGGTTGAGGTTGATTCCAAAAATATATATACTTTGAGTTGTGATCTAGCCTGAGACGTGTATACACTGGGTCATGGATTGATTCAAGATATTATATATGGATTTATTTCTGTACATCTAATTGTGGACAACTAGTTGTAGGTTACTAACGAGGACAGTTGACTTAATAAACTTAAAACATTAACACGTATTAAAAATATTGTAAATATATTTTGAACATACTTTGATATATATATGTACATATTTGTTATAGGTTCGTGAATCGACCAGTGGCCAAGTCTTACTTTCCGACGAAGTAAAAATCTGTGAAAGTGAGTTATAGTCCCACTTTTAAAAATCTAATATTTTGGGATGAGAATACATGCAGTTTTATAAATATTTTATGAAATAGACACAAGTAATGGAAACTACGTTATATGGGTGAATGATCGAAGTCGAATATGCCCCTTTTGCTTGGTAACCTAAGAATTAGTAAACCGATCTACTAATTGACGTGAATCCTAAAGATAGATCTATTGGGCCTAACAAACCCCATCCAAAGTACCGGATGCTTTAGTACTTCGAATTCGTTTTTATCATGTCCGAAGGATTTCTCGGAATGATAGGGGATATTCTTATATGCATCTTGCTAATGTCGGTTACCAGGTGTTCACCATATGAATGAATTTTATCTCTATGTATGGGATGTATATTGAAATATGAAATCTTGTGGTCTATTATTATGATTGGATAATATATAGGTTAAACATATAACTCACCAACATTTTTGTTGACGTTTTAAGCATGTTTATTCTCAGGTGATTATTAAGAGCTTCCGCTGTTGCATAATAAAATAAGGACAAAATTTAGAGTCCATGCTTGTATGATATTATGTAAAAACTGCATTCAAGAAACTTATTTTTGATGTAATATATTCTTATTGTAAACCATTATGTAATGGTAGTGTGTAAACGGTATATTTTAGACTATCATTATTTGATAATCTACGTAATGCTTTTTAAACCTTTATCGATAAAATAAAGGTTATGGTTGTTTTAAAAATGAATGCAGTCTTTGAAAAACGTCTCATATAGAGGTCAAAACCTCGCGACGAAATTAATTAATATGGAATGTTTATAATCAATATGAACGGGATATTTCAGTTGGTATCTGAGCGTTGGTCTTAGAGAACCAGAAAATTGCATTAGTGTGTCTTACCGAGTTTGCTAGGATGCATTAGCGACTCTGGACTTCGACCGTGTTTTTATTCAAAAACGATTGCTTAACATTTTTTTGTTGGAAACTATATACTATTAACATGTAAATATTATGTGATATATTAATCTCTTAACGTGTTTGATATTGTGTGATAGATGTCTACCTCTAGTACAAATCCCATTGATTCACCTAATAATAATGAAGAGTCGAATATATTTTGGGAAGATTCACAAATTCCCGAAGAGGAACTGGAAGAGGAGGAACCGAAAGAGGAGGAACCGGAAGAAGAGGAACCAGAAGAGGAGGAATCGAAAGAGGAGGAACCAGAAGAAGAAGAGGTTCCGGAGGAAGAAATATTGATACCTATAGTAAATCGATTAAATAAAAGAAAATCCTCAACCAACGGACCAAAGTTAAAAATGGTCAATGGTGTTTCTGCAGAGGAAGCAAAATATTGGGAAGATTACCAATTTTCCAATGAATCGGATCCCGATGAGGATTCCGATGATGTTATAGAAATTACCTCGACCCAATTTAATAAAGCGAAAGAAAATAATAAGGGAAAAGATATAAAAATAGAGAAACCCGATTCCAACCCCGATGAACTTTATATGTATCGATAACATCTGTACTTCCTAAAATGTAACAATGACCCGGGAACCTCTAAACCACCAGGTTTTTCTAAACCATTATGGAAAACGACGGCTCGTATTATAGGAACACCATATATTCCTAGAAAATTAGGAAAATGAACCAAGTCCGAAGAAGAAGAAACCAGTGATTCAGATTAGAGGGTTGTAATCATGTTGTGTATTATATGTGTTGTAGTGTGCTTGTACTTTTATGTTCTATGTAAAAATTGCTTGTATTGTTTGTTAATTATCTTTTACGAATCTAATCCTTGTCTATTTTACAGTATAAAAACAAAATGGACGTTAAGGGTAGACAACCGAATATTTTAGAAGACCTACCAGAGGATATGATTGAGGAAATCTTATCTAGAGTCGGTCAGAATTCATCAGCATATTTAGTTATGGCGAAATTAACTTGTCAAACATTTGAAAGACTTTCCAGAAATGCCTTAGTTTATAAAAGGCTTTCCTTTGATAGGTGGGGTATATCACATTGGGGAGACCGTAAGTTACGCCGCGTTTTATTTAAAGCATTAAATGCGGGGAACCCAAATGTAATTTTACACTACGGGTTAAGAACCTATTTTGACTCAACATATCCCAACATAGGATTTCGTGAATTAGAAAGAACTTCTAACATGCAACATAAAGAAGCATGTTATGCTTACGGGTTAGTGATGTTCGCTTCTTATCAAAGTGAGAAAAAGAACATCGGATTGTAACTTTTAAATAAAACCTTCCCACAAGTAACGGATTCAGTAGTTGGGGTGAGAAACAAGGTTTTTAGATTATTACGGGGCTGTTGGACATTACGAAACCCTCATCCTTTTGACGACATTACAACATGCTGCCTAGCCAATGGTCATAACGGTTATTTTCCACAAGACCAAGGATGGGAAGTCGTCTTAGTAAAACCAGAATGCATGACTTGTTTCTGGACTTATGAATTACGTGTCTTTATTTCCTTTGCTGAACAACTTGCGTATTAACTAGATTTATCTTCAAAACTATCTTGTAGCATAGTGTAATATATTTCATGTTATATGTAATATAGCGAAGTTGTAAGTTTGAAGAATATTTGTATGTGATATATTATTATAATCTGTTTTTCATATGGAATTGTAGTAGTTGAATTGTATATTAGCTACTAAGTATGAACTTAATGGGTAGGTAGTACCCGAATTTAAACTTATAAAATGCTAATATGAAGAAAAAGCTTTTATAAATGAGTTCATATTATGCTACGAAATACTATTGACTACTCTTAATATTCTGTATGATTAACTCGATTCAGTTGGCTATTTTGAAGGAAATGGCACTGACTACTCGACACACCATGAATATGAGCGAAGAGGAATTTCGTACCTTTCTTGCTGCAAACATAGCCGCAGTACAGGCTGCGCTACATACCAACAATAACTCTGAATCTAGCAATGCAGCTAACGGCGCAAGAAATCGTGTAGGATGCTCCTAAAAAGAATTCACTGCCTGCAAATCTTTGGAATTTGATGGAACTGAAGGACCAATTGGATTGAAACGGTGGACCGAGAAAGTCGAATCGGTGTTTGCCATAAGTAAGTATACTGAAGAGGACAAAGTTAAGTACGCTACACATACCTTCACAGGTACTGCGTTAACGTGGTGGAACACCTATCTTGAACAGGTAGGACAAAATGCTGCTTACGCACTACCGTGGTCGGCATTCAAGCAATTGATGAACGAGCAGTACCGTCCTAGAAACGAAGTCAATAAACTCAAGGCAGAACTTAGAGAGTCACGAACACAAGGGTTCGACGTTACCATATATGAACGACGATTCACAGAGTTGTGCCTATTGTGTCCGGGAGCATTCGAAGATGAAGAAGAGAAGATCGACGCGTTTGTAAACGGGTTACCAGTAAGGATTCAAGAAGATGTGAGTTCACACGAACCCGCTTCTATACAGAAGGCAAGTCGAATGGCTCATAAACTCATAAATTAGATTGAGGGAAGAATTAAAGAGCAGGTGGCCGAAGAAGCCAACACGAAACAACTCAAGAGGAAGTGGGAGGAAAACGGTGACAAGAGTCACCAGTACAACAACAACAACAACAATTACAACCACAATCACAACAACTATCCAAACAACCGTAACAACAATCGCAACAATAACCGCAATCCTAACAATAACTACAACAAACATCCCAACAACAACAACAACTACAACAACCGTATCAACAACAATAACAATCCCAACAACAACCTCAATAACAACAACGGCAACAAAAACCAAAAACAGCCATGTCATAGGTGTGAAGAAAATCATCAGGGGTTTTGCACGACATTTTGCAACAGGTGTAAAAGAAATGGTCATAGCGCGACAAAGTGTGAGGTCTACGAACCAAAGCTTAACAGAACTAAAGGAACAAATAATGTCGGAACAAGTAATGCCGAAACGAATAGTGTCGGAGCAAGTAATACCAACGCTGTTTGTTATAAATGTGGAAAACCGGGCCACATTATTAGAAATTGCCCGAATCAGAGGAATACTAATGGGTAGGGCCGTGGAAGAGTTTTCAATATTAATGCGGTAGAAGCACAGGAAGACCCGGAGCTTGTTACGGGTACGTTTCTTATTGACGATAAATTCTTCTTATGTTTTATTTGATTCGGGTGCGGATAGAAGCTATATGAGTAGAGAATTTTGTGCTAAATTAAGTTGCCCATTGACGCCTTTGGATAGTAAATTTTTACTCGAATTAGCAAACGGTTAATTAATTTCAGCAGATAATATATGTCGGGAGAGAGAAATTAAACTAGGGGATGAAACGTTAAAAATTGATTTAATACCAGTCGAGTTAGGGAGTTTTGATGTAATAATTAGCATGGACTGGTTGAAAAAGGTGAGATCAGAGGTCGTTTGTTACAAAAATGCGATTCGCATTATGCGTGAAAAAGGAAACCTTTAATGGTGTACGAAAAAAAGAACAACGTGAAATTAAATCTTATTAGTAGTTTGAAGGCGCAAAAACTAATAAGAAAAAGTTGTTATGTCATTCTAGCACACATCGAGGAAGTTAAACCTGAAAAAAAGAACATCAGTGATGTTCCCGTCGCAAAAGAATTTCCCGATGTATTTCTGAAAGAATTACCGAGATTACCCCCACATCGATCCGTTGAATTTCAAATAGACCTTATACCAGGAGCTGCACCAATAGCTCGTGCTCCATACAGAATCGCACCCAGCGAAATGAAAGAATTACAAAGTCAGTTACAGGAACTTTTAGAGTGTGATTTCATTCTACCAAGCACATCACCATGAGGAGCTCCTGTTTTGTTTGTCAAGAAGAAAGATGGTACATTCAGGTTGTGTATTGACTACCGAGAGTTGAACAAACTTACCATCAAGAACCGCTACCCACTACCGAGAATCGACGACTTATTTGATCAACTACAAGGCTCGTCTGTTTATTCGAAGATCGATTTACGTTCTGGATATCATCAAATGTGGGTGAAGGAGGATGATATTCCAAAGACTGCTTTAAGGACGCGTTACGGTCATTACGAGTTTATGGTTATGCCGTTTGGATTGACAAACGCACCAGCTGTGTTCATGGACCTCATGAACCGAGTGTGTGGGCCATATCTTGACAAGTTTGTCATTGTTTTCATCGATGACATACTTATTTACTCGAAGAATGATTAAGAGCACGAAGAACATTTGAGAAAAGTGCTAGAGTTGCTGAGAAAAGAAAAACTGTACGCTAAGTTTTCAAAGTGTGCATTTTGGTTGGAAGAAGTTCAATTCCTCGGTCACATAGTGAACAAAGAAGGTATTTAGGTGGATCCAGCAAAGATTGAAACCGTTGAAAAGTGGGAAACCTCAAAAACTCCAAAACACATACGCCAGTTTTTAGGACTAGCTGGTTAGTACAGAAGGTTCATCCAAGACTTTTCCAGAATAGAAAAACTCTTGACTGCATTAACGCATAAAAGGAAGAAATTTGAATGGAAAGATGCACAAGAGAAAGCGTTTCAATTGTTAAAGAAAAAGTTAACTACGGCACCTATATTGTCATTACCTGAAGGGAATGATGATTTTGTGATATATTGTGACGCCTCAAAGCAAGGTCTCGGTTGTGTATTAATGCAACGAACGAAAGTAATTGCTTATGCGTCTAGACAATTGAAGATTCACGAACAGAATTATACGACGCATGATTTGGAATTAGGCGCGGTTGTTTTTGCATTAAAGACTTGGAGGCACTACTTATATGGGGTCAAAAGTATTATATATACCGACCACAAAAGTCTTCAACACATATTTAATCAGAAACAACTGAATATGAGGCAGCGTAGGTGGATTGAATTGTTGAATGATTACGACTTTGAGATTCGTTACCACCCGGGGAAGGTAAATGTAGTAGCCGACGACTTGAGCAGAAAGGACAGAGAACCCATTCGAGTAAAAGCTATGAATATAATGATTCACACTAACTTTACTACTCAAATAAAGGAGGCGCAACAAGGAGTTTTAAAAGAGGGAAATTTAAAGGATGAAATACCCAAAGGATCGGAGAAGCATCTTAATATTCGGGAAGCCGGAACTCGGTATATGGCTAAAAGTATTTGGGCACCAAAATTTGGAGATATGAGAGAAATGGTACTTAGAGAAGCTCATAAAACCAGATACTCAATACATCCTGGAACGGGGAAGATGTACAAGGATCTCAAGAAACATTTTTGGTGGCCAGGTATGAAAGCCGATGTTGCTAAATACGTAGGGGAATGTTTGACGTGTTCTAAGGTCAAAACGGAGCATCAAAAACCATCAGGTCTACTTCAACAACCCGAAATCCTGGAATGGAAATGGAAAAACATTACCATGGATTTCATCACTAAATTTCTAAGGACTGCAAGTGGTTTTGATACTATTTGGGTAATAGTTGACCGTCTCACCAAATCAGTACACTGCCTGCCAATAAGAGAAGATGACAAGATGGAGAAGTTAGCACTACTGTATTTGAAGGAAATCATCTCCAGACATGGAATACCAATCTCTATTATCTCTGATAGGGATGGCAGATTTATTTCAAGATTCTGGCAGACATTACAGCAAGCATTAGGAACTCGTTTAGACATGAGTACTGCCTATCATCCGCAACCTGGTGGGCAGAGCGGAAGGATGATACAAACGCTTGAAGACATGCTACGAGCATGTGTTATTGATTTCATAAATAGTTGGGATCGACATCTACCATTAGCAGAATTTTCCTACAACAACAGCTGCCATTCAAGCATTGAGATGACCCCGTTTGAAGCACTTTATGGTAGAAAGTGCAGGTCTCCGATTTGTTGGAGTGAAGTGGGGGATAGACAGATTAAGGGTCCGGAGATAATAGAAGAAACTACCAAGAAGATCATCCAAATTCAACAACAGTTGAAAACCGCCCAAAGTCGACAATAGAGCTACGCCGAAATTAAAAGAAAAGATATAGAATTTGAAATTGGAGAGATGGTTATGCTTAAGGTTGCACCTTGGAAAGGCGTTGTTCGATTTGGTAAACGAGGGAAATTAAATCCAAGGTATATTGGACCATTCAAGATTATTGATCGTGTCGGACCAGTAGCTTACCGACTTGAGTTACCTCAACAACTCGCAACTGTACATAACACTTTCCACGTCTTGAATTTGAAGAAATGTTTTGCTAAAGAAGATCTCACTATTCCGTTAGACTAAATCCAAATCAACGAAAAACTTCAATTCATCGAAGAACCCGTCGAAATAATGGATCGTTGTCACACCTCCAAATAGGGCCTGGGTGAAAGGACCCGTCCTAATCCATCTGGACGAAGTCACCAACAACTGGTTCCATTGCGATGATCGACTCCAAATACTGCCTTTAAAATGAGCAAATGCACAGCGGAACGTTTCTTTCATACCTGAGAATAAACATGCTTTAAAGTGTCAACCAAAAGGTTGGTGAGTTCATTAGTTTATCATAAAGAATCATTTCATAATTTTTAATAGACCACAAGATTTCATATTTTCTATTTCTCAATAACATACGTCCCATGCATAGAGACAAAAATAACATTCATATGGATTGAACACCTGGTAACCGACATTCACAATATGCATATGAGAATATCCCCATCATTCCGGGATCCTCCTTCGGACATGATATAAATTTCGAAGTACTAAAGCATCCGGTACTTTGGATGGGGCTTGTTGGGCCCGATAGATCTATCTTTAGAGTTCGCGTTAATTAGGGTTTCTGTTCCCTAATTCTTAGATTACCAGACTTAATAAAAAGGGGCATATTCGATTTCGAACATTCAACCATATAATGTAGTTTCACGTACTTGTGTCTATTCCGTAAAACATTTATAAAAGCGCATGTATTCTCAGTCCCAAAAAGATATATATATTGCAAAAGCATTTAAAAAGGGAATAATGAAACTCACGCATATAAATATTGTAAAACAGTTAATAAAGCATTTGCATGTATTCTCAGCCCAAAAATGTAATGAGTAAAAAGGGAGCAAATGAAACTCACGCATATAAATATTGTAAAACAGTTAATAAAGCATTTGCATGTATTCTCAGGCCAAAAATGTAAAGAGTAAAAAGGGCGAATGAAACTCACCTAATGTATTTTGTAGTAAAAATACATATGACTAAATTGAACAATGCAGGGTTGGCCTCGGATTCACGAACCTATATCATTTATATATATATTAACACATATAATTAAAATCAAACAAATTTATATATATACTTATTAGTGATATCATTTTATATTAATAATTTGTATGTTTCATAAATGTATTCATTTTATGTATTTTAAATAAATAAAAAAATATAGTTATATTATATGTATTAAGTATAGTTTTATATAACTAATAGTTACTTGATAAAATAATATTAATGTTAAAAATAATAATAATAATAATAATAATAATAATAATAATAAAATAATAATGATATCAATAATACTAATAATAATGATAACTATAAAAATGTTTCAAAATATTAATAATAATAATATTATTATTAGTTATATTAATAATTTTTATGAAAATGACTAGATTTAATAATGATAATGATAATAATAATAAGATAATGATAATCATAAATAATTAAGTAAATACTACCTCAACGAATTAGCCCTTAAAAAAAAATGCCCAAATCCGGGTTTGAACCCGCAACGTCCCGCTAACACCTTAACCGTTGCTCCATCTCTTATTTTCTGTTTTTGTTAACACTTTAATTTCTTTTAACTAATATGCTTCCTGCCTTCTTCTTCTTAACTTAAAAACTCCATCATCATCATCATCGATCACATCTATATCATCTTCTCATCATCATCAATATCATCATGATCCATTAACATGATCATAATCTTAATCTAATATTATCATAATCATCACTTTCCTAATAAGTATATCATTATTACTATCATTCCCATAATCATTTTTGTTATCCATCTTCTCATAACGTCTCATCATCTTTGAGATTAGTTCATACCTCAACAATATTGTGTTCAACATTTCCATGGTCATAACCCTATGCTTCACTTAATCAATCATAAAAAAATTGCCCGTTGATTCTTGGACCCATGATAGTCAGCCTTTACTTTCCATCAACCATAGCATGCGAAAAAATTTGAAATTTGCTCTGATTGTATCCCACTAACGAAAAAGTAAGTGGGGTAATATATTGACTAACCTAATTATTATCCTAGCCGTCCCTTTATTATTATTATTTTTTTTTTAAACAGCTTTCGTAAGCAGCATACTAGGAACAACATCCAAGTGGCTTTTTGGCCCGTTTAACAATTAAATAAGTCCCATAAATATATTTATCTCTCGACCCAAAATGAATAATGCGGTGCCCATGTATGACCCACCAATTAACCCACTAACCATAGTCAAAAAAAGTGTACGGTTTATATAAATTATAACATAAACAAACGATGCAGCAGTCCCTCGTAACAGAAACATATTGTAAAAGCATGTTTTCGATGGGTTTGGGTTTTGAATCACGAAGAAGAAAAAGATAACAACAACAAAATACAATACGTTTTAGTCTTTGTAACAGTAATGGAACGCAAGAAGAGCTTCAATGGCAGCTGACTTTAATGGTTAAATGGAGATGAAGTGGTGGTGTTGATGATGGAGATACCAGAAACAAAACGCAGCAGTAGCAATCTGACCGGAACAGTAACAGCGAGTGGTTTCAAAGGAAAGACAAAGGTGGTGATGTTCGGTTGTAGAGTGGTTGTGGGTTGTATAAAAGTGATCGACAGTTTCACTAAGATGGCGGGCGGCGTTTCGATGGTTGCCGGTGATTGTTCGTATTGGTTGTGTTGGTGGTGGTGAAAGAAGGATAAGTGGTGATGGTTTTGGTTTATTTAAACAGTATACCGGAATAAGTATAGTATTTGCAGGTTTATGATGGTGTTCGATCAAACGGTACAATAACAAAGATGGTTGTCGTTGATTGGGATATTGAAGCACGATTATGAGGGTGATGGTGGTTCCGTAGATTAAGATGGCGATGATATGATTGAAGGAGAGGAACAATGTACAAGTTAGATGATTGATGAATTATTCTCATGCCATATGTATCTTATATGTAACTATATAATGATAATGATATATAATGTAAAGTAACCAAATATTAAAGATAAAAATAATAATAAACAATATATTAATAAATAAATAAAAACGTGGAATAAGAGTGAAGTCTAGTCGCCCCCTTTATGTTCAATCCGTGATATGGACATGTGTTTGTGTATGTAATATATGTGTGTAGAATATTAATAAGAAATTTGCAATTGATGACAATTTGTACACATGCTGCTAAAGAAAGAAAAAAAAAATATAAATTTGATTATATTGCAATCTTGTGTGACATAATTGACTTCGACTATGACATCCTGATTGTATTTAAGCGAATATGATTGAAAAATAAATTGTAACTGACTAGCGTAATTTACGGGATTGGCATAGTCTCTATAATTAACTCTTGACCCAATCTTTTGTATTGCAATTATTAATAGAGTTAGGTAATTAATTTATTAATTTGTTCTATTTAGTGTAACTAGTAAACGTCTAATCATTTATTAAAATTTTATAATTATTTATATTTACATACACACATATCTATTTACACTTAATTGATTCGTGAATCGTCGAGAGCAATCGGAGGTCAAATGAATATATGAACATCGTTTCAAAATTTTCTAGACTCAACATTACATACTTTGCTTATCGTGTCGGAAACATATAAAGATTAAAGTTTAAATTTGGTCGGAATTTCCCGGGTCATCACAGTACCTACCCGTTAAAGAAATTTCGTCCCGAAATTTGAGTGAGGTGGTCATGGCTAACAATAAAAATGTTTTCATGACGAATATGAGTTGATAAATTGAGTTTTCATCATTATAGAATAATACAGATAAAATAATTCGATTATTCGAAGAGCATGAATGAAACTATCATGAGAGAGGTCCCAACGGGCATCGTCCACCTTCGCCCAAAAACTTGCCCAAATTTTTAGCCGTTAGTAACATAAAAAAATTCCAACGGCTATCCCAACGGTCATTTTTACACTATAAAAACACCAACCATATACTTCATTTTAAACACTCAAACCTATTTTTCTTTTATATTTCCCCATTTCTCAAAAATCAAAATTAAACACTCCCAAACTGCAAAATGTTAACACTTCCCCCAATGATTGTTTCATTCGATGTTCATTACGGAGGTGATTTCCGTAATCAAATGAAGGAATATAAGTGGGGCGACAGTATTTCGTTTGAAGATATCGACATTCGTGATGTTGGTTTACAAGACTTGCTATCCTTTCTGAAGGAAAAAATTCCGTGTGAATTCACGTCTGTATTCTTTTATAAAGACGATTATGATGCGGATTGTAGGGCAAGTTTTCTGTGTACCGATGATCAATGGTACTTTATAAAAGATACCATTGAAGATCGCGGTAAACGCATTTCTTTGTATGCGGTTCTTGAAGATGAAGAGACGTTGGGTTATCGTTACCTCGATGAATCAGCTGAAGCAGCAAGAGAAATACCGATGTCTCCAGAGTACCTCACAGATGGTGAAATGACTGGTGAACGCTACTTCGCAGATGACGACGACGACAAGTAGTTTGATCTAGTATTTTAGTTTAATAATCGAAATCTTTAAATTTTTAATTGTCGTGGTGTTTTAATTTTTAATTATTGTAATTTCAGTGTTGTTGTCGAGTTTTATATCTTCCCTTATATTTCGGAGCTCTTTGTCTTTTTAATCTCCTCTCGATTTCTAGTAAAACGAGTAATGGTCCAGATTTCATAATTATGGAGTGTCGAATGAACTTAATGTTCTAAACAAGAAAGAACGTAATAGCACGATTTGATTTATCAAATTACCAGAATCACTGAGAATGGAACTATCAAGAGTATATTTTCTTGATATGTCCAGAAGTTAAGCAAAATGAAAGAGTTATGTAACATGGCACATGATGACGTTATGATCTGTGAATCATCACGTTCTATTAGAAACTCAGCATGACTCAATGTAATATAATCACGTTGATCAAGTGTCATTATATTATACTAACTCATGCATCAGTTCCCAACATTACTTCAATAACATTCATATTTTAAGCTCGAAATTGTACAGAATATAGAAACTAACAGTTTCTATATGATGTAACACCGATAGCACGGAAAGATTAATGATTTCAGATAAGAATATTTATGAAAATATCTTCAAAATATGGAGGATATTTATAATGAAAGATACGATGATATCTTGGAATTCCTAATATCGAAGGATGGTGAAGAAAATTTGTCCGCAAGAGTTTGGAGTCAGAAGCAAGGTATTCGCTAAAGATTTCATTAGAAATAGAATCATCAGGATTCTTAATGTACAAGTTTAGTCCTTGTGATTTGTTCAGAGACTCCTTCGTAGTTTGCTCAATCCGATTTCCAGTTCCAACTTTTCTGAGCTTTTCCAATATACTATTCTTTATCATCAAACTTCCAAATATAAAGGTCATTTACGGTTGTCTACAGTTTCTGCTGCTTCATTCAGCTTTTTCAAAGTTCAATGCATTGATTTGTAGACTGAGTGCTGTTCAGAATTTCAGAATGAAAGACCATAATTCGAAGAGGTAAATGTTATACATATAACTGTTGTTGTAGATATGCTGTGAGTTTTCAAAGTATTGATTTCTGATTCCCGGTAATTGGTATGGCAGTTCTCGTTACATGATGCAGATAAGTATATGATAGGGTTTCAATGAATAAATATAATGATTTATCGAAGAGATTTAAACCAAGAAGCAACGAGGTTGTTGGTACGTCTGTTGGTAATATGGTAGAATATGAAAGGTTCCACGGTAACAATAAAAGAGTACGCATATATATCAAGGTTATAATAAGGTAGTTTAGAACGAAAAATTGAAGTTGACTTGATGAAGCTGTGACAAAATTGGCTAATTTGGAAAGAGATTGCAAAGTTATTTTCGGTAATAATAAAGCTAAAGGAATTAGCACCGATATGTGTTAAATGTTTACTCAGATTCTGAGTGTTTTCAGGTGCATAACTATATGTATCTATCTTTTCTTCTACAGATGAAGTGCGGTTGGTTCATCCTCTTGATTGAGGTGTTTTCAAGAATTATGAAAGGTTTGAACGCAGAATGTAGTCGTGAAGATACAAATGATGTTTAAGACGAAATCAAGTGGCAACTTGAAGAATTGTTTAGTTTCATATATTATAATCAATATTTTAATTCATTTTAATTGTCCAATGTTATTAGTCCACAGTCGATAGTCCACAGTAATAGTCCAATAATTCATATAGTTTAATATACAATATTCGAATTAATTAATATGTGTCGTGACCCGTATACGTCTCAGACTCGATCACAACTCAAAGTATATATATTATTATAGAATCAACCTCAACCCTGTATAGAGAACTCGATCATTACTGCATATAGAGTGTCTATGGTGATTCCAAATAATATATATAGATGTGTCGATATGATATGTCAAAACTTTGTATACGTGTCCCGATATTTAAAGTGCATAAAATAAATAACAGAAATTAAATGACGATAAATAAAGTGCGTAAAGTAAATAACAGAAATTAAATGACGATAAATAAAATTGCGAGAATTAAAATTGCGATAAAATAAATTGCGTTAAATAAAATGTAATATGGAATTAACAGTTAGCTAGGAACAGTTAGCTAGGATTTTGTTATCGTGGTTTCTTAACAAAATTTCATATTGTCATTTAGTCTGTTTCTAATCAATTTTTATTGTGTCCATTATTTCTTCATTATGCCACTTGTTGGATTCTGATAGATCAAAATCCAAATATGAAATTGAATTTGAATGAAAATAGTTATTCTTTGGTGAACGGATACGTAAATCGGTGGTTGTAAATAGGATAGTAAATGATCGTTGAATCAATTCCGAAGAATGTACAGTGTAACTTATTAATGTGATATCTAAATACTCCTCGGGTATTACCTACCCGTTAAAATATTTTCACCATTAATAGTTTGTACAAAAGAATTTTTAATTACAATCTTTATGAAAACATATATACGTATATATTTTCTTTAGATGTAATCATGAATTTAATGAGTTAATGTGATATTGATCTCATTTGATTTATCATTAGAGCAAGAATATATAATTTCTAAAACATTAAAGATTACATAATCGCCATGTCGAACGAAAATAAAATAGATAGAACGATACGTAGAACGATGATTATACTTGAGGTATAGAATGAGATGTCGAAGCTGGTGATGCGGATGTTGTTGTTGGTGGTACTAGTGTTGTTGGTGCTAAGGTTGGTGATGTGACTGGTGTTGGTGATACTGCTGGTGTTTGCAGACTGTGTACCGTGCTCTCTAAAGTTAACACTCGAGCTCGGAGTTCTTTAACTTCTTCTACTTACCCTGGTTGGTTATCAATGTGAGGTAGAGATTGGATATCTTTTCTAGTTCCATTAATGGTAGTCTCAAGACGAAAAATTCTGGCAAAAAGGGTATAAACGGTGTTGCGAACAGGTTCGCCAGTGAGCGGGTCGAGTACTCCAAGGTTAGGTGGTAGATTCGATTCATGATATGGAGTACCTTCTTCCTTTCTCCATAGAGTGAGTATGTCGCGAACCCACCCCCATTTTCTCCAGTAATCACGATAGTTGACTGATTGATGTGCTCCTGTCACGCTGTCTTCGGAGTCAGAGGAATTTGATCGATTCGTAGAGGCCATCTTACGCGATCTCAGGAAAGATTTTTGATATGAAGAGTTTAGTGATAGTAATTGATAGTTGGATGGTATTCTCAATGCATAATTTACATAGATATATATAGTACCAGGATCCCTTAAATTGAGGAGAAATTTACGAGAGATATCAGGCAAGGTCTACAGTAACAGATACGCCAAGATATGAATTGTCAGATACGCTAAAATATGAATTGTCAGATACGCTAAGATATGAATTGTCAGATACGCTAAGATATGAATTGTCAGATACGCTAAAATATGAATTGTCAGATACGCTAAGATATGAATTGTCAGATACGCTAAGATATGAATTTTGTCTATACACTATTCATGCAGTCAATGCAGTAAAACGTGTCTAGACTAAGAATAATAAGTAGGTAATTTCCTAAGGATGATAAGCAGATGATTTTCGACACAAAATGATAAGCAAAACTTTGGACATGCAGACACGGTCGAAGTCCAGACTCACTAAAGCATCCTAACGACTTATCAGTTAGACACACTAATGCAGACCTGGTTCGCTACGACCACCGCTCTGATACCAACTGAAAGGACCCGTCCTAATCCATCTGGACGAAGTCACCAACAACTGGTTCCATTGCGATGATCGACTCCAAATACTGCCTTTAAAATGAGCAAATGCACAGCGGAACGTTTCTTTCATACCTGAGAATAAACATGCTTTAAAGTGTCAACCAAAAGGTTGGTGAGTTCATTAGTTTATCATAAAGAATCATTTCATAATTTTTAATAGACCACAAGATTTCATATTTTCTATTTCTCAATAACATACGTCCCATGCATAGAGACAAAAATAACATTCATATGGATTGAACACCTGGTAACCGACATTCACAATATGCATATGAGAATATCCCCATCATTCCGGGATCCTCCTTCGGACATGATATAAATTTCGAAGTACTAAAGCATCCGGTACTTTGGATGGGGCTTGTTGGGCCCGATAGATCTATCTTTAGAGTTCGCGTCAATTAGGGTTTCTGTTCCCTAATTCTTAGATTACCAGACTTAATAAAAAGGGGCATATTCGATTTCGAACATTCAACCATATAATGTAGTTTCACGTACTTGTGTCTATTCCGTAAAACATTTATAAAAGCGCATGTATTCTCAGTCTCAAAAAGATATATATATTGCAAAAGCATTTAAAAAGGAAATAATGAAACTCACGCATATAAATATTGTAAAACAGTTAATAAAGCATTTGCATGTATTCTCAGCCCAAAAATGTAATGAGTAAAAAGGGAGCAAATGAAACTCACGCATATAAATATTGTAAAACAGTTAATAAAGCATTTGCATGTATTCTCAGGCCAAAAATGTAAAGAGTAAAAAGGGCGAATGAAACTCACCTAATGTATTTTGTAGTAAAAATACATATGACTAAATTGAACAATGCAGGGTTGGCCTCGGATTCACGAACCTATATCATTTATATATATATTAACACATATAATTAAAATCAAACAAATTTATATATATACTTATTAGTGATATCATTTTATATTAATAATTTGTATGTTTCATAAATGTATTCATTTTATGTATTTTAAATAAATAAAAAAATATAGTTATATTATATGTATTAAGTATAGTTTTATATAACTAATAGTTACTTGATAAAATAATATTAATGTTAAAAATAATAATAATAATAATAATAATAATAATAATAATAATAAAATAATAATGATATCAATAATACTAATAATAATGATAACTATAAAAATGTTTCAAAATATTAATAATAATAATATTATTATTAGTTATATTAATAATTTTTATGAAAATGACTAGATTTAATAATGATAATGATAATAATAATAAGATAATGATAATCATAAATAATTAAGTAAATACTACCTCAACGAATTAGCCCTTAAAAAAAAATGCCCAAATCCGGGTTTGAACCCGCAACGTCCCGCTAACACCTTAACCGTTGCTCCATCTCTTATTTTCTGTTTTTGTTAACACTTTAATTTCTTTTAACTAATATGCTTCCTGCCTTCTTCTTCTTAACTTAAAAACTCCATCATCATCATCATCGATCACATCTATATCATCTTCTCATCATCATCAATATCATCATGATCCATTAACATGATCATAATCTTAATCTAATATTATCATAATCATCACTTTCCTAATAAGTATATCATTATTACTATCATTCCCATAATCATTTTTGTTATCCATCTTCTCATAACGTCTCATCATCTTTGAGATTAGTTCATACCTCAACAATATTGTGTTCAACATTTCCATGGTCATAACCCTATGCTTCACTTAATCAATCATAAAAAAATTGCCCGTTGATTCTTGGACCCATGATAGTCAGCCTTTACTTTCCATCAACCATAGCATGCGAAAAAATTTGAAATTTGCTCTGATTGTATCCCACTAACGAAAAAGTAAGTGGGGTAATATATTGACTAACCTAATTATTATCCTAGCCGTCCCTTTATTATTATTATTTTTTTTTTAAACAGCTTTCGTAAGCAGCATACTAGGAACAACATCCAAGTGGCTTTTTGGCCCGTTTAACAATTAAATAAGTCCCATAAATATATTTATCTCTCGACCCAAAATGAATAATGCGGTGCCCATGTATGACCCACCAATTAACCCACTAACCATAGTCAAAAAAAGTGTACGGTTTATATAAATTATAACATAAACAAACGATGCAGCAGTCCCTCGTAACAGAAACATATTGTAAAAGCATGTTTTCGATGGGTTTGGGTTTTGAATCACGAAGAAGAAAAAGATAACAACAACAAAATACAATACGTTTTAGTCTTTGTAACAGTAATGGAACGCAAGAAGAGCTTCAATGGCAGCTGACTTTAATGGTTAAATGGAGATGAAGTGGTGGTGTTGATGATGGAGATACCAGAAACAAAACGCAGCAGTAGCAATCTGACCGGAACAGTAACAGCGAGTGGTTTCAAAGGAAAGACAAAGGTGGTGATGTTCGGTTGTAGAGTGGTTGTGGGTTGTATAAAAGTGATCGACAGTTTCACTAAGATGGCGGGCGGCGTTTCGATGGTTGCCGGTGATTGTTCGTATTGGTTGTGTTGGTGGTGGTGAAAGAAGGATAAGTGGTGATGGTTTTGGTTTATTTAAACAGTATACCGGAATAAGTATAGTATTTGCAGGTTTATGATGGTGTTCGATCAAACGGTACAATAACAAAGATGGTTGTCGTTGATTGGGATATTGAAGCACGATTATGAGGGTGATGGTGGTTCCGTAGATTAAGATGGCGATGATATGATTGAAGGAGAGGAACAATGTACAAGTTAGATGATTGATGAATTATTCTCATGCCATATGTATCTTATATGTAACTATATAATGATAATGATATATAATGTAAAGTAACCAAATATTAAAGATAAAAATAATAATAAACAATATATTAATAAATAAATAAAAACGTGGAATAAGAGTGAAGTCTAGTCGCCCCCTTTATGTTCAATCCGTGATATGGACATGTGTTTGTGTATGTAATATATGTGTGTAGAATATTAATAAGAAATTTGCAATTGATGACAATTTGTACACATGCTGCTAAAGAAAGAAAAAAAAAATATAAATTTGATTATATTGCAATCTTGTGTGACATAATTGACTTCGACTATGACATCCTGATTGTATTTAAGCGAATATGATTGAAAAATAAATTGTAACTGACTAGCGTAATTTACGGGATTGGCATAGTCTCTATAATTAACTCTTGACCCAATCTTTTGTATTGCAATTATTAATAGAGTTAGGTAATTAATTTATTAATTTGTTCTATTTAGTGTAACTAGTAAACGTCTAATCATTTATTAAAATTTTATAATTATTTATATTTACATACACACATATCTATTTACACTTAATTGATTCGTGAATCGTCGAGAGCAATCGGAGGTCAAATGAATATATGAACATCGTTTCAAAATTTTCTAGACTCAACATTACATACTTTGCTTATCGTGTCGGAAACATATAAAGATTAAAGTTTAAATTTGGTCGGAATTTCCCGGGTCATCACACTGGGGTATTTGTGACTAATTATATCAAATCACAGTTGTATAAACGAGAACGACTCTACATGAGACGTTTTGTTGAGTTTTGCAGCGGAAGATAAATATGTCTTTAATTGATATGATATGTAATGAAGACTCTAAGCAAAGCAAGCAATATCATCAAAGCAGTAGATATACAGCGGAAGCAATATTTAAGTACCTGAGAATAAACATGCTTAAAAAGTCAATACGAGGTTGAGTGAGTTCATAGGTTTGTCATAAATAATGATTTCAGTAATAGTGTTAGACCACAAGATTTTTTTTTCATAAGTAGATCACTCAGATCCAGTCAAGTTGATCTCCCGCAGGATCAAAAAGTTATGCCAGTGCGTGATATTTAAACTAAACGTTGTTTGCCTCGTGACAAATTGTTCTGTCCTTGTCCTTTAATTTCATTATCAAGTAATACAAAGACTTAGTCAAATGTATCGGGGACGTTACTCCCGATAGGCCTATCCCCAATAATTAAGAATGCCGCAGCAATTAAAAATATCACTGTAGGGACTTAGTCGGACATAGCCGGGTATAGCATAGTTTTAACAGTTGGTACTGATATTTAGACTAGACTTTCAAGTTTGCCCCGTAACAAGTTATCTTTTATACTTGTCGGTTGGGGACTTGCTGGTCATAGCCCAACATATCATAGTTTAATAGTTGGTACTTGTATTTAGACTAGACTTTCAAGTTTGCCCCGTAACAAGTTATCATTTATACTTGTCGGTTGGGGACTTGCTGGTCATAGCCCAACATATCACAGTTTAATAGTTGATATGTGTAAAACAGTTATAAAAGTTGCGCATGTATTCTCAGCCCAAAAATGTAAAGAGTAAAATGGATCATATGAAACTCACATTAAATAGCAGTTGAAGTATTCCACGCAAGAAGGAAAGTAAAGCAAGTAAGTAATCTGGATATCAACTAGTAGTAATTCTTCAAAGAGAGAATGAGAGAAATTTTGGTGTGAGTTTGAATAAGAAATGAGAGGTATTTATGCTTGAAAAAATTAGGTAAAAAGAATAAAATAATTAAAAGAAAAAGAAATATTTTAATTTTTAATGGGATTTTAAAATTCAAAAGTATTAAATGTTAGGTCATGGGATAATGCACAAAATAAAATAATAAAAGTAGTTTTCCATTATAATTTTTAATTAAAAAGTAATTTATTTATTTATTTATTTATTTATTTTATTTAAAAAATAATTTATTTTAAGGATTTTTTTTATATTTTTTTTAAAATAAACAAATTGATTTACTACTTTTCCAAGAATATTTGTCAATATTTTTTTTATTCATAATAACAATACTGATAATAAAGATATTAATTATTGATATATTGTTTAAAAAGGATATTAATAATAATAATATTAATATATCAAATTAATGGGTAATTATTTACAAATAATTGTTCGTGAATCGTCGGAATTAGTCGAAGTTAAATGAAATCATATAAAGATTTTTGTTTAAATTTTGCCGAAAATTTACGGGTTGTCACAGTATCCCCCTGTTAATAGAAATTTTGTCCCGAAATTTAGTTGTTGCCATCAGTCAGCGTTGTTTGTAAACAGGTGAGGATATTTTCGTTTTATTTGGTCTTCACGTTCCCAGGTATGCTCGGGGCCTTTCGTGAATTCCAACTAATAGGATATTGTTTTGTTTCTAGCGTTTAAATCTTACGATCCATAAATTCTATGAAGTGCATTTTATTATTAATGCGGAGGTTATCTAAAGGATTTAACAAGAGTGTCATTGATTAGGTTTTCCTCAGAAAGAGATGATGACGTTATACAAGCATTTCAATATACATGAAATGTGTGATGAATAATAGTGAGCTTATTTAAACCTTGAGCGTTTATGCCACAATATTAAGGTAGACAAAATAGAAAGGAGTTCATGAAAATCAAGGTCACGATATTTGATAGAGATAGTCATTGTTTACAACAGGAACATCTTAATGATGAATATGAGTTGGGAAATAGAGTTTTATCGATATTGGGTAATATGGAATGATATGATTCGATTACAAGAAGAGTATAAACGAAGCTATCGTAAAAGATTGAAATGAGGAAATTAAATGTTCGCTTTAACTTTTGACTTAGTCACGATTGATTTCCGAAATTTAAGGAATTAAAGAAATCTTCATAATCTTTATAAGATTTGATTCTCCGTTAATTAAGGAAATTAGGATTTTCTTTAATTAAATGCGGTGAATTTCCTCAATTGCTATGTATGGAATTTTGCTATAAATTAGCTTCTTCCGTTTCATTATCTTCACCACTTATATACTTTCTTCCTCAATTCATACTTTCAAAGATTGTGAAAATGCTCCATCCAATTCTTGTTCTTGACCTTATACTGGTTATCGCTACAATATTCCTTCTTTTCCAACTCCCACCAGAGGAGTCTGTTTACTTCTATTATGCTCTAGGATTTATTGTGTTTTTAGTTCTCCCGTGTCTTTATATTGCTATACGCATTGATATACATGGTTTGTAATTTCGGTGTTGTTATCGGGATTTATATTTTCCTTTGAAGCTTCATGCTTTTGTAAAGCAAGTAACGGTCCAGAATTCGTAGGTATGAAGTTTCGAATGATCATAATATACAAAGCAGAAGGAAAGGTAATAGCACGATTTGATTCGTCAAATTACTAGAATATACGGAAAGATAGAACTATCAAGAAAAATATTTTCTTGATATGTTTTAGAGTTTAAATGTAAGAGTCGTGTAACATGGCAAATGATGATTATAAAGTCTATGAATCATCATCTTTCATTAAAAATTTAGCATGACTTACTGTAATATAATCACGTTGGCCTGACATCATTATATTATACTAACTCATGCTTCAATTCCCAACACTTCTTCAAAACATTTCTAATTTAAACTTGAATATAGAAACTAAAACAGTTTCCTTTATGATGTGATAAAGTTATCGCAAAGAGATAATTAATTGCGGACAAGAATCGTTATAAAGATATCTTCAGAAATATAGAGGATATTTATAACGAAAGATACGGTGATATCTTAGAATTTCTAAGATTCAATGACGAGGAAAATTCTTCTGTTTCCTCTGCATTTAATGCTACCATATCTGAATCATTGGTTACCAATCCGAGATGGTTTCAAGAAATTTTATTTTTAGATGATTAAACGCTGATTGTAATCATCAACGGATCTAATGGTTAACGAATAGGCGTTATTGATTTTAAAAGTGATGAATGATAATTTCGGCGATGTGATAATTCATTGCAGAATACGAATGAATATAATTCATGAATGTAGTAATATTTAGGAAGATAACACCTGCTAAAGCTTTACTTGAATTCCGTTATGTTAATTTCAGAATGTGTAATTGATTTTGTATGAAGATGATTGTGTATCATTGTGAAGGTAGTGTGTATAATTAATGATTTATGAATCGAAATTGAAGAATGTACAGTGTATTAATGTGAGATGTAAATATTTCTAGGGTATTACCTACCCGTTAAAATATTTTCACAATTAACAGTTTGTACAATAGAATTTACAATCTTTATGAAGATATACGTTCATACATGTATTCTTCAGATATAATCATGGATTTAATGAGTTAATATATATTAAACTCATCTGATTTGCGGTTTGGAACGAGAGTAAATAATCTCCAAAACCTTTGAGATTTCATAATTGTCGCGAAATATTTCGCGAATGAAGTTATGAATCAATACATTCATCGTTACACTTGATTTATTATGAAATGGAGTTTATTGTGTTGAAGCAGTGATTAACAATTGTTAAGTCATTAACGAAGGGTGTACTTCATAGCATATTAGTGATATGAATTAACCAAGTAGTACATACTAGTTGAGATTCACACGTAATTGCTTAGTACGACAAGATTTATTATTGTTCCAAATCATATATATAAGATATACATATATAATTCTTCACGAAGAATGAGTCAATACATCTTAGCTCATTATTACTAATATTCCTTGGTATCTATGGGCGTTTGATGTTTGAGGTACTGAGTGTGATGTTGAGGCGTGAGATGCGGATGTTATTGTTGATGAAGCTGATGCTGTTGGTTGTGATGCTGATGGTACTGGTTATGCTGCTGGTGCAGCTGATGCTTGTAGATATCGCACCGTATTCTCCAGTGCTACCACTCGAGCGCGAAGCTCGTTGACTTCTTCTACCATTCCGGGATGATTGGCGGTTGGAACAAGAGGGTGAATAAGATCTAAAATCTTCGATATTATATATTCGTGACGGGATACCCTGGAAAGAAGAGAGAAAATGGTGTTCCGAACTGGTTCGCCGGTAAGTGCTTCAGGTTCTTCGCCAAGAGGTGAATTTGATTGATGGAAGGGATCGCCTTCTTCTTGCCTCCATTGATTGAGTCGGCTACGAACCCATCCCCAATTCATCCAGAATAGATGATGGCTGATTGGTTCGTTTGTTCCGGTTACGCTGCCGTTGGAGCTCAAGGAGTTCGAGAAATTCATATTATGTGTTTGGAATAGGGTTTGATATGAAATGGTTATTGAATACTAAATGATATATTCGTCTCCTTGAATACGTATTTATAGCAAAAAGATTTCCGTAATTTACGGAGGAAATTTAGGAAAAGTGGTAGACAAGGTCTATTGGGATAGATATGATAAGATATGATTTGTCTATACTCCAATAATGGCAGTATGACGTGTCGAGATTATAAAATGATAAGTATGTAATCTAATAATCTTTCGATTAAAGACTTTCAATTCGTATACTGTGATAACCCAATGACATTTTTCGGTTTGCAAACCGATGCATAAAGGTATAAGGCATATAGGTACGTGATATAACAGGGAGTTATATACATTTGAGTATGAATAGTAACAATTATAGGAGTTTCAAAAATCATGGATAATATTTCATGTAATACATATGTAATACACAAAACCATGATAGGTGACATAGGAATGTCAAGAATTTCAGAAATCATGGTGTCGCATTTAAATGCGTTGGCGTAATTGGATAATACTTAGGAAAGTGAGCAGAGTTCTTAGGTTGGCTCGGCATTCTAAGATAAGTAAAGTTTCTAAAGTATAGTGTAGCATTTAACAGTTAAAGGCAACAAGTAAAGGCACTACGGTCAAGGAAAGTTGTAGTCCTACATTGCTAAGGTACCTAATTGTATAAGGCACACATAAAATGCAATCCTGGTTCTCTACAACAACCTGCTCTGATACCAATCTGTCACACCTCCAAATAGGGCCTGGGGTATTAGTGACTAATTATATCAAATCACAGTTGTATAAACGAGAACGACTCTACATGAGACGTTTTGTTGAGTTTTGCAGCGGAAGATAAATATGTCTTTAATTGATATGATATGTAATGAAGACTCTAAGCATAGCAAGCAATCATCATCAAAGCAGTAGATATACAGCAGAAGCAATATTTAAGTACGTGAGAATAAACATGCTTAAAAAGTCAACACGAGGTTGAGTGAGTTCATAGGTTTGTCATAAATAATGATTTCAGTAATAGTGTTAGACCACAAGATTTGTTTTTCATAAGTAGATCACTCAGATCCAGTCAAGTTGATCTCCCGCAGGATCAAAAAGTTATGCCAGTGCGTGATATTTAAACTAAACGTTGTTTGCCCCGTGACAAATTGTTCTGTCCTTGTCGTTTAATTTCATTATCAAGTAATACAAAGACTTAGTCAAATGTATCGGGGACGTTACTCCCGATAGGCCTATCCCCAATAATTAAGAATGCCGCAGCAATTAAAAATATCACTGTAGGGACTTAGTCGGACATAGCCGGGTATAGCATAGTTTTAACAGTTGGTACTGATATTTAGACTAGACTTTCAAGTTTGCCCCGTAACAAGTTATCGTTTATACTTGTCGGTTGGGGACTTGCTGGTCATAGCTCAACATATCACAGTTTAATAGTTGGTACTTGTATTTAGACTAGACTTTCAAGTTTGCCCCGTAACAAGTTATCGTTTATACTTGTCGGTTGGGGACTTGCTGGTCATAGCCCAACATATCACAGTTTAATAGTTGATATGTGTAAAACAGTTATAAAAGTTGCGCATGTATTCTCAGCCCAAAAATGTAAAGAGTAAAAGGGATCATATGAAACTCACATTAAATAGCAGTTGAAGTATTCCACGCAAGAAGGAAAGTAAAGCAAGTAAGTGATCTGGATATCAACGAGTAGTAATTCTTCAAAGAGAGAATGAGAGAAATTTTGGTGTGAGTTTGAATAAGAAATGAGAGGTATTTATACTTGAAAAAATTAGGTAAAAAGAATAAAATAATTAAAAGAAAAAGAAATATTTTAATTTTTAATGGGATTTTAAAATTCAAAAGTATTAAATGTTAGGTCATGGGATAATGCACAAAATAAAATAATAAAAGTAGTTTTCCATTATAATTTTTTAATTAAAAAGTAATTTATTTATTTATTTATTTATTTATTTATTTATTTTATTTAAAAAATCATTTATTTTAAGGATTTTTTTTATATTTTTTTTTAAAATAAACAAATTGATTTACTACTTTTCCAAGAATATTTGTCAATATTTTTTTTTATTCATAATAACAATACTGATAATAAAGATATTAATTATTGATATATTGTTAAAAAAGGATATTAATAATAATAATATTAATATATCAAATTAATGGGTAATTATTTACAAATAATTGTTCGTGAATCGTCGGAATTAGTCTAGGTTAAATGAAATCATATAAAGATTTTTGTTTAAATTTTGCCGAAAATTTACGGGTTGTCACAATCGTGAGGTTAAAAGACTTAAGCAAAACAAGATACCAATTGTTAAGGTTCGATGGAATGCTCGTAGAGGACCCAAGTTCACCTGGGAACAAGAAGATCAGATGAAAAAGAAATACCCGCACTTATTTCCAGAAGATACGTCAACACCTCCAACTGCTTAAAATTTCGGGACAAAATTTATTTAACGGGTAGGTACTGTAGTGACCCGAACTTTTCAATATTTATATATATTAAATGAAATTGATATTTACATGATTAAGTGTTTCCAACATGTTAAGCAATCAAACTTATTAAGACTTGATTAATTGAAATAGGTTTCATATAGACAATTGACCACCCAAGTTGACTGGTGATTCACGAACGTTAAAACTTGTAAAAAACTATATGATGACATATATATGATTATATATATAGTTAACATGATATTATGATAAGTAAGTATCTCATTAGGTATTTTAACAATGAGTTATATACATAAAATTGTGTTTATTGAATTAAGAAACTCAAAACGATATATATAACGATTATCGTTATAACAACGTCCTACTAATTACATATGAATCATATTAAGATATTGTTACACTATGATTAATCATGATAAATGATAAGTAAACATGTCATTATGTATATTAACAATGAACTACATATGTAAAAACAAGACTACTAACGTAAGGATTTTGAAACAAGACATATATGTAACGATTATCGTTGTAGCGACATTTAAATGTATATATATCATATTAAGATATATTAATATATCATAATATCATGATAATATAATAATTTAACATCTTATTAGATATAATAAACATTGGGTTAACAACATTTAACAAGATCGTTAACTTAAAGGTTTCAAATCAACATTTACATGTAACGACTAACGATGACTTAACGACTCAGTTCAAATGTATATACATGTAGTATTTTAATATGTATTCATACACTTTTGAAAGACTTCAAGACACTTATCAAAATACTTCTACTTAACAAAAATGCTTACAATTACATCCTCGTTCAGTTTCATCAACAATTCTACTCGTATGCACCCGTATTCGTACTCGTGCAATACACAGTTTTAGATGTATGTACTATTGGTATATACACTCCAATGATCAACTCTTAGCAGCCCATGTAAGTCACTTAACACATGTGGGAACCATCATTTGGCAACTAGCATTAAATATCTCATAAAATTACAAAAATATTAGTAATCATTCATGACTTATTTACAAGTAAACAAAATTACATATCCTTTATATCTAATCCATATACCAACAACTAAAACCACCTACAAACACTTTCATTCTTCAATTTTCTCATCTAATTGATCTCTCTCAAGTTCTATCTTCAAGTTCTAAGTGTTCTTCATAAATACTATAAGTTCTAGTTTCATAAAATCAAGAATACTTCCAAGTTTGGTAGCTTACTTCCAATCTTGTAAAGTGATCATCCAACCTCAATAAATCTTTCTTATTTACAGTAATATATCTTTCTAACACAAGGTAATACTCATATTCAAACTTTGATTCAATTTCTATAACTATAACAATCTTATTTCGAGTGGAAATCTTACTTGAACTTGTTTGCGTGTCATGATTCTGCTTCAAGAACTTTCAAGCCATTCAAGGATCCTTTGAAGCTAGATCTATTTTTCTCATTTCTAGTAGGTTTATCCATAAAACCTGAGGTAGTAATGATGTTCATAACATCCTTCGATTAATATATATAAAACTACCTTATTCGAAGGTTTAAACTTGAAATCACTAGAACATAGTTTAGTTAATTCTAAACTTGTTCGCAAACAAAAGTTAATCCTTCTAACTTGACTTTTAAAATCAACTAAACACATGTTCTATATCTACATGATATGCTAAGTTAAACATTTAAAACCGGAAAACACGAAAAACACCGTAAAACCGGATATACGCCGTCGTAGTTACACCGCGGGCTGTTTTGGGTTAGGTAATTAAAAACTATGATAAACTTTGATTTAAAAGTCGTTCTTCTGGGAAAATGATTTTTCTTATGAACATGAAACTATATCCAAAAATCATGGTTAAACTCAAAGTGGAAGTATGTTTTTCAAAATGGTCATCAAGACGTCGTTCTTTCGACTGAAATGACTACCTCTTACAAAAACGACTTGTAACTTATATTTCTGACTATAAACATATACTTTTTCTATTTAGATTCATAAAATAGAGTTCAATATGAAACCATAGCAATTTGATTCACTCAAAACGGATTTAAAACGAAGAAGTTATGGGTAAAACAAGATTGGATATTTTTGCTTGTTGTAGCTACGTGAAAATTGGTAACAAATTTATACAAATCATATACTAGCTAACTTATATTGTATTGTACATGTATTCTAATATATTATGTAATCTTGGGATACCGTAGACACGTATGCAAATGCTTTGACATATCATATCGACCCATCTATATATATTATTTGGAACAACCATAGACACTCTATATGCAGTAATGTTGGAGTTAGCTATATAGGGTTGAGGTTGATTCCAAAAATATATATACTTTGAGTTGTGATCTAGCCTGAGACGTGTATACACTGGGTCGTGGATTGATTTAAGATGTTATATATCGATTTATTTCTGTACATCTAATTGTGGACAACTAGTTGTAGGTTACTAACGAGGACAGCTGACTTAATAAACTTAAAACATTAAAACGTATTAAAAATATTGTAAATATATTTTGAACATACTTTGATATATATGTACATATTTGTTATAGGTTCGTGAATCGACCAGTGGCCAAGTCTTACTTCCCGACGAAGTAAAAATCTGTGAAAGTGAGTTATTGTCCCACTTTTAAAAATCTAATATTTTGGGATGAGAATACATGCAGTTTTATAAATGTTTTATGAAATAGACACAAGTAATGGAAACTACATTATATGGGTGAATGATCGAAACCGAATATGCCCCTTTTTATTGGTAACCTAAGAATTAGTAAACCGATCTACTAATTGACGCGAATCCTAAAGATAGATCTATTGGGCCTAACAAACCCCATCCAAAGTACCGGATGCTTTAGTACTTCGAATTCGTTTTTATCTTGTCCGAAGGATTTCCTGGAATGATAGGGGATATTCTTATATGCATCTTGTTAATGTCGGTTACCAGGTGTTCACCATATGAATGAATTTTATCTCTATGCATGGGATGTATATTGAAATATGAAATCTTATGGTCTATTATTACGATTTGATAATATATAGGTTAAACCTATAACTCACCAACATTTTTGTTGACGTTTTAAGCATGTTTATTCTCAGGTGATTATTAAGAGCTTCCGCTGTTGCATACTAAAATAAGGACAAGATTTGGAGTCCATGCTTGTATGATATTATGTAAAAACTGCATTCAAGAAACTTATTTTTGATGAAATATATTCTTATTGTAAACCATTATGTAATGGTAGTGTGTAAACGGTATATTTTAGACTATCATTATTTGATAATCTACGTAATGCTTTTTAAACCTTTATCAATAAAATAAAGGTTATGGTTGTTTTAAAAATGAATGCAGTCTTTGAAAAACGTCTCATATAGAGGTCAAAACCTCGCGACGAAATCAATTAATATGGAACGTTTAAAATCAATATGAACGGGACATTTCATCGGATGTACACCCAATTAAGGGAGGATATGTAGCTTTTGCTGGAGATAAAGGAGGTCAACATTTCAGCTCAAGGTTTATTAAAGAATGAAAAAGTTAGTTTCGACAAAGTGAACTATTGTCAAGAGCTTGCAAACAATTTGTCGTCGGTTTCACAAATCTGTTAAAAATCTTTCAAAGTAGCATTTGATGATGAATTCTGCTACATTTTGAAACCAGAGTTTGTGATTCCTCCAGAAATGATTTTGATGAAGGCTCCTAGACAAGCTGATTTATACATGCTAGATATGAATGTTGCTACTTCAACTGCTGAACATCATCATGCATTTGTTTCTAAAGTGACTGAACAAGATTCTATTACATGGCACATGCGCATGGGTCATTTAAGCTTTCGAAAAATGAATCACCTTGTCCACAATAATCTTGTAGAAGGTGTTGATCTTCGATCTTTTCAGATTCCATGAACATGTGTTCCGTGTAAGAAGGGTAAGCAGAATAAGAAAGCTAATAAGCTGGTAAAGTATAATCCAATCTCTGCTCCACTAGAATTGTTACATATGGATCTTTTCGGTCCAATTCGTTTTGAAAGCATTGATGGAAGTAAGTACTGTCTGGTGTTAACTGATGATTATTCAAGATTATCTTGGGTAATGTTTTTGAAAGAGAAGTCCGATACATTTGAGAATTTGAAAGTGTTAATCAATCGATTAGAGAAATGTTTTAATCTAAAGGTAAGAAAGATTCGTTGCGACAACGGTACAGAATTCAAGAATCATTATCTTGCAGGTTTCTGTATTGAAAAAGGTATCAATATGCAGTTCAGTTCTGCATACGCTCCTCAGATGAATGGTGTTGCTGAAAGAAAGAATAGGGTTTTAATCGAGACAGCTAGAATAATGCTATCAGATTCATCGTTACCTATTCATTTTTAGGGAGAAGCTGTTGCTAATGCTTGCTACACTATGAATCGAGTTCTAACTATTAAGCGACTGGGTAATACTTGCTATGAGTTATTGCATGGGAGAAAACCATCATTGAAGCATCTAGAACCATTTGGTGCACCTTGTACCATTTTGAAAAGAACACCAGGAAGTAAATTTGATTCTAAAGTGGTTACTGGAGTATTTCTTGGGTATAGTTCTCCTAACAAGCAAGTTTTCAACAAAGAAACAAGATGTGTTGAAGAATGGTCTGAAGTTGACATCCAAAGGAATCAAACGAAGAGTGCTCCTAAGAGTCATCCTTGGATTTATAACTATGATGAGCTGATTGACTCATTCAATCTTGCTCCAGATTAGACGGGGAATGAAGTAGAGTTACAAATGCTGTTTGATCTACAGAATGAACCAGAAGTATCTGCACCTACTTTAATTCTAACTCCATTACCGACAAGCAATGAGCCAGTTCAAGATTCAGATCAAGATGTTGATCCAATGTACGATACCTGCGGATTTGATATTTCAAGTGAAAGTTCCGACAATCCTGAAGATATTGGAGATACTACGAATCTACACCATGAGATACCTGTTTCCGCACAACCAGTTCCCAGAACTACAGCTGCTCATCCTAGAGAGAATATTATTGAAGATCCAAATGTGTGTGTTAGAACAAGAAGACAAGTTCAGTTTGATGGTCAAGTTGATACTCATATGACAGCTGCTGCTGCATACTACGAGTACTCTTGTCATATTTCTAGAATAGAGCCAAAGACAACAAAAGAAGCCTTGAAGCATGTTGATTGGGTCATGGCTATACAAGAAGAGATTCAGCAATTCAACCGTTTAGATATTTGGAAGTTAGTTACCAAACCGCATGGAGCTAAAGTAATTGATCTCAAATGGGTTTGGAAGTGCAAGTTTGACGAAGATGACAATGTTATCCGTAACAAAGCAAGATTAGTTGCTAAAGGTTATCAGCAAGATCCTGAATTCGATTATGATGAAGTTTTTGCTCCTGTTGCCAGATTGGAAGCTATTCGTATTTTCTTGACTTTTGCATCATTTATGAAGTTCAAAGTGTTTTAAATGGATGTCAAGAGTGCATTTCTTTATGGAAAGCTTAATGAAAGAGTATATGTCAGTCAACCACCGGGTTTTAAATATCATCTTCATCCTGACAAAGTTTACCGCTTACGGAGAGCACTATATGGTTTACATCAAGCCCCACATGCTTGGTATGGACGTTTGTTAAGTTATCTGATCAAAAAAGGTTATCAAATGGGCACGGTAGATTGTACTTTGTTCACGAAAGTTAAAGATGATGATATTATCTTAGTCCAGATTTATGTAGACGACATTATTTTTGGTGCTACAAAGAAGGAACTCGTTGACGAGTTTGAGCAGGTGATGAAAGACATATTCGAAATGAGTAAATTGGGTCTCTTACACTATTTTCTTGGTTTGCAAGTCGAACAAACTGATAATGGAATTTTTCTTCACCAAGCAAAGTATGTGAATGATATACTCGAACGTTTTGGTATGACTCAAGAACGTCCTGTATCGACCCCGCTAGCTGTGAATCACGGTACGTATTTCGTTAGACTGTGAGGAGGAGCCTGTTGATCCTACATACTATCGAGCAATCATCAGATCGCTCATGTATTTCACTTCATCTAGGCCGAATAATTTGTTCGCAACATGTCTATGTGCACATTATCAAGTTAATCCGAATACAGTTCATCTTACAGCTGCCAAAAGAATTCTACGTTATCTGTTACATTCTCCAAATCTCGGCATCTGGTATTCGAACGAAGACAAGTTTGATCTTGTAGCATATAGTGATTTAGACTATGCTGGTTGCAAAATCAACAACAAATCTACATCAGGTGGATGTCAATTTCTAGGTGAAAGGCTGGTGACCTGGCAATGCAAGAAACAAACTGCAGTTGCTCTTTCTACATGTGAAGCTGAATATATTGCTGCTGCTAGTTGCTGTTCGCAAGTTGTTTGGATTCAACAACAACTTCGCGATTGCGGACTAAGAATCTCTTTCTCCCCTCTTTATATTGATAATGCTACTGCTATCGCAATTACTAAGAATCCTGTGCAACATTCTAAGACTAAACACATAGGTGTTAAGTATCACTTTCTTAGGGATTGCCATAAGAAAAAGATAATTGAGGTTAAGAGAATATGTACTAAGGACCAGAGGGCTGACCTTTTCACTAAGGCTTTTGATAAATCTAGGTTCTTGCTACTTTTAGAGATGAATGGCATTGTTGATCGAGACAAAGTAATTTCGGATGTTGATTGTGAGGTTTAATCAAACTTTTAGACTTTGCATGTAGGATGCATGACATATAGATTTTAGTTTCTGATTATTTGTACTGCATATTTTTGCTTTCTGTCTAAATTTCCTTGCATGATTTCTTTCATGTTTGCATGCTAGTCTGTAGCTATTTTCCGTTTCTTCTATTTTAAAATGCTAAAGAACAAAACGATTTTATGTTTTAGCATTTTAGGGGGAGTATATGTTTCAACAGAAAATACCTAAAAATTGTAAAATGCCTCATCAGAAAATCCTAAAAAAGATGAAATTCCAAAAATGAGCTTTTTTTGATTAATATGTTGGAGATGATGATATTACTGTACTGAGAATTGATATATTTAATTAGTAAGGACTGATTTTGACGTTTATGTTTATCTGTTGTGTGATGTACTGATAGATGTGACTTATGAATTCTTGGCATTAGACAATCATAATAAGAATAATGATCATCTAAGATTCAGAAGTCATGGACGAACTGTAGCGTTCGAAGGTAATCACCTAATTATCTGCGAAACTGTATCTAATGATAATTATTGAGGAACTCAATAGTCGGTTGAGGGTATCCCCTATCATAATTGATAATCGTTAGAGAAAGTTGGTGTTAGATGTCCCCAAGCAATATTCAAACGTTGCTCTACCAATTCAACCTCACAGCTATGACTGGGATATTCAATAGATCATGTAAGGGGTTGAGGATTATCTGTTTGGCTGGTGCATACCACGTTGTCACGGGCCTAAGACTTAATAATCAAAACTAAACCCTGAAATTACAGAGAAAATTAGTGTATGTTGAAGTAGGTATTCATTCTCACTTAAAGTTGAAAAGTATGATTCTTTATTGCGGACCGTTTAAGCATTTAAGGGAGAACACCTTCGAGTGATCTAAGCACACAACAAAGAAACATGAATAAAAATGGAAAATCCATTCATGATGGCGTTCAAAATCAATCTATCAAAAGAAAATGATATGATGAAAAAGTAAAATATCAAAAGAAAATCAATGTCAATAATAATTGGCGTATCAAGATGGCAAAGTCCTGAAAGTTGAAAGAATGAGGAATGCTGATTCATGAAGAGCTCATAAAGAACTCAGATCATTCTTAGTGTGACACCCCCGCGCAGCTTGAATTGTTTAATCACGACGTTCACACTGAACTATCAAGATTCTTGTCGTCTGCGATTTAGAGTTATACCTATTAAGACTGTAAGTTGGAAAGATACTTACCTAGATATACTCTAAATAATATATAAATGAAAGTTTAACTTTCGATTCCGTTTTCCATGTCAACTTGAACATAAAGAAGTTAAGGGCCTTGAGATTTATTTCGTGTGACGACTGGTCATCAGGTAAGTCTGCTTTAACTGTAGACCAATACCCGCGGTAAATAATGCGCCTATTCAAATAATCCAATATATTTTGAGATCAGCCGAGCCAACTAGATTGAAGATTGTCAACATATTGATAGAAGCCAAAGGCTGACAGGGTTATTCAAAATGCCGCGAGAACCATCATGTTCAATTTGAATGAAGTACATGGATAGAGATAACGAAAAGTTACGTGTAATGAATTGACAACCTAATAGAAACGCACAATCATAAGTGATGAAAGAATCAAGGATTAATGAACTTAGCGTGATCTCAAAAATCACTGCTCTTTAATGTTCAAGTAATTAATGCCAACATGATGGTCGAAGTGTCCGGAATAAATATGTTCATGTTTAA
Source organism: Rutidosis leptorrhynchoides (assembly GCF_046630445.1). NCBI lineage: Eukaryota > Viridiplantae > Streptophyta > Magnoliopsida > Asterales > Asteraceae > Rutidosis > Rutidosis leptorrhynchoides. The sequence goes on from NC_092337.1 coordinate 149,716,808, forward strand.
TTAGGATTGATATCAGTAATCGCATGATAATAGACATAGGCTGGATAATTAGGAATGAACAACAAAAGTTGATTCAATATGTCAGTTCTGATCCATTTTTAAAATTGTCAAATCATCTTACTCACAAAAAGAATTTAGATTTGAATGTTTTTGCTTATCTCTCTGTTAAATAGTTTGCAATGAAGACTGTAAAACAACAAAAAGATTTTGTTTTGCATGTTGTTGCATTTCATGATAGAATGTCTTTCATTTGAATATTTTTAGTTGCATGAGATTACATCTCAGAAAATTCATAAAGATTTTGTCTTTCCTTTATTTTCTGATTATCCTCTGAAAGCCCAATGACATCTGAAAGAACCTTGTTAAGATCAAGATATTTTTAGCCATCAAATCCATAAGATAGAAGTGTTTCTTAGAGCTTGTGATTGTTTGAAGGACTTTAATGATTTAAGGTGTTAGTGACCTTAAGATGACATTACACTATAGGACTTACTCATGTGAAACAGAATGTTTAGAGTAATAACCTCGTTTTGGTTAAGATGTTTGGACTGCCTAAGTGTTAGTGTTCATTTCTTGATGGATTAGTGATTTATGACTCAAATTGAAGATGCTAGTTAGCTCTAAGATTGACAAAAGAGTCGAAATCCTAAGTTTTTGAAAATTTGAATTTGCCTAAGTGGCTCACTCGCACGTTTGAAGTGTGAACTGTACGAGTTATCACGTGATTGAGGTTAACCATACGGATGACCCTGTTCTAGACTTGTCTAAAGACTTCTGGGTTACACGCATGAGTGACTGTGAGGCACGCGGTTGGAAGGTAAATTGTGTGCCCAACCGTACGGTTGAGCACGAGAGTATAAATATGGGGTGCTGAGCACAGTCGCTCACACTTGCACACCCACATCATTTTTCTCTCAAAATTTGATCTTCACCAATCACATTTTCCTCCATAGGTTTTGATAACATCAATATCCGATCACAGCGCCACTAACTAGGTACAATTTGATCGAGTTTTGCTTGCTTAATTTGGTGTTTGAATGTGTCGAAACCCTAGTGGGTATTAAATCGAATTTTGTATAATTGCAGTGTGTTTTGATGTTTGTTTGATGTTGTTTTGAGTTAAACGGTACCTAAGCTTACTATCATGATGTAAATCGGCCTCTAAAACACTCAAACATGTAATCCCATTGATTTGAAAATAGCATTTAATATTGGTTTCATCAGACATGCACGAGTGACTCTCACTCGCACGCGTGGGACATGACTCGCACGAGTCAGTACACGGTTATGGCTTAACTGTGTGAACACCTGAGCCCACTCATTTGACTTTACTTGTGTTTATTTAGATGCTCACTCGTTTGACTGAGCTGACACGTGTGCTTAACCACACGAGTCACTACACGGTTGACTCACTCACTTATCCATGTTGCCTCAAACGTGTACCTTGTCTGAAACCATGTTATTGCTCAAACGTGTCAACAGTGACACGAGTGACAATGTTACTCGCACGACTGACCTCTCAGCCGCACGTGTGACAGTACCACTCGCACGATTTGTCCTGTTTAACAAGTTTATGACACTTTGTTGCGAATTCTTTGATGATTTATGAATTATGATATTTCTAACATTTCTGTTGATGTTTCAATTTGTTAAGATACTTCCAATGGCTGAAGAACAAGTTAATGTTCTGGTTGTTAATCAAGAAGCTCAGGGGGAGCAAGCACAGAACCCTCCGGTTAATCCTGTAAATCCACCTGCTCAACCAGAGATTATTCTAGAAATGGGTGAGCTTAACAATCAAGTCGCTCTCTACGACACTACTCTTGAAGATATTGTGGATTTTCTAAAGCGATCAAGGATCCATACTGCTATCTTAACTCCATGCACAGCCTAGTATAGCTACCAAAGGGAATTCTGGAGAAATGCAGTACTTGATGTGTCAGAGGATGAAGCTAAGCTGGTTAGTAATGTTCAAGGGCACGAGATTATTGTTTCCAAGACTGTGATTAGGAGGATCCTAGGCTTTAATGATGAGAACTGCTCCCACATGACAATTAATCGAGAAAGAATCCACGGATGCTTCAAGAGATGTGGATACTCTGGTTACCTTGCTGGTAATTCTGAACTGATGAAGACTCTTCTACCTCCACAATATTGATATCTTGCTCACGTGTTGATGCACTGCTTGATTGGACGAAAAGCAGGTTTTGATAAGCTGAATGAGAAAGTGCAGAGTATGTTTGTTGCACTCGTCCTAAAAGTTCCGTATGATTTCTCCGGATTTGTTTTCTTTTACTTCAAATCTAATCACTTCAGTTCTACACAGAGATATCTTATCTACGCCCTTTTTCTTTAATTGATTATCAAAGATGCTGCACCAGACTTACCTAAGCTTGAACATGATATTATTTATCTACGTCCAATGAATGATGTGACTTTTCAAAGAATGGAGCAAACACAAAACGAGGGTTTAAAACCTGATTTTAAAAGAAAGCTTGTTTGCCATCTTATCAAGGAGGATTATAGATGTCCATATGGTAATGCTTGGAGAAACGATGATTTCGATTCTAACTATGAAGTTACCGATGAGGAAGAAGGAGAATATGATAATCAAAAAGCTGCTGGTGAAGCACAAGGTGGAAACAATGATGATGATAATGATGGTGATGATGATGAAGCAACTGAAGAGGATGTTAGTTTAATTCAAAGGAAGAGGAAAGGGAAACAACCAATGACATCTGAGCAACCTAAAAGGAAGGAGAGGAGAAACAAACACCATTATGACTCATCTCAGAGATCATCACATGGAGGTTCAAGGCAACAAGCTCAACGCCAACCTTTCGGCTTTATGAAGGATGCTAGATCCGCTGTAACCTCACCGAAAGCTGCAGTTACAACACCTCAAGTTACCCCATCGGAATTCAAGACACAACAAAATCTTCTTTTGTCGTTGATCACGAAGATTACAAATCTTGAAAATCAAGCCGTTGAGGAAAAGAAGGCAAGTGATGCAAAGATTGAGTTGTTAGTGGAAGATAATAAGAATTTGTGGAGACGTGTGAATCGTCAGAAAGGAAAGACTGAGAAACTGAAGAAATAGATTATTGAAATTAAAAGTGACAATGAAGAGAAGTTGAAGGAGTTGAATGATAAGATTAAACAACTCACTTCTGGTAAAACCAAGTTGATAACGGAGGGAGGAGAAGAATATTCTTCTGATTTGGGTGGTGACAAAAAAGATGAAGAAGACACTATCACTGGAGGACCCTCTTTTGGATACCCGTTAGTGATGCCTATTCGAAGTTTTAATGAATATGGTGAGGTCTTTACTGCTGAATATTATATGAATTATTCAAATGTTTTTAATGATGAAGAAAAGGGGGACGTTCCACCAAGTGATTTCCCAATGGAACAGCTTGCTGCTCTGGCATACGACACTGATAATGATACAGAGGATGCAGAGACAGTTGAAGCTGAAAACAAGGCTCCACTAGAAGAGCCAGCTGCTGAAGTCCCTCCGAATCAATCCAAAATATCGATTTAAGTGATTTTGATAATTTGTTCGAGGATGAAAAGAGTGAAGATTTTGTCGGTAAAAGTAATGTGAAAGAGGATGTGATTATTAAATTCAAAGATGAACTGGTGACAGAATCTGAGAGTGAAGAAGAAGAAGAAGAAGAAGAAGAAGAAGAAGAAGAAGAAGAAGAAGAAGAAGAAGAAGAAGAAGAAGAAGAAGAAGAAGAAGAAGAAGAAGAAGAAGAAGAAGAAGTTGAGATTGTAATACCTTCGCTCGAGCCCTACTCGAATCCATCAGTCAATACTTTAAGTGAGTTTTTCAATTTGAGTAGTGAGGTGAAAACGAAGAATTTGATTGAATTAGAAAAGGCGAGGAAGGTATACATGGAGCAAATCAAAGAAGTTGATGTTTTAATGGAAAGGATAAGAGAATCTGACATGAGAAACTGCTTGTTGAGAAAGAAAGAAATGAGACTGAACTAAAAAGGAAGAAACTCCGAGCCGAGCAAGCTAAGGCAGAGGGATGGAATGAGATTAAGAAGTGGTTCGAACGTGATAGGGTTAAAGTGAATAAAAACGTTGAAGAAGACGAGATTCGTCAAAGTTGGTGAAAACAGAACGTTGTTAACCCTGATCAGATGAATAAACTAGAACTCGGGCAAAAGTTTGTTAGTTTCTATGAAAAAGGGAAGAGAACCAAGAAGTATGCCAAGGGTAAAATATTGATCTGGGGTTACATCAAGGAGATAAATTGTTTTGCGATCAAAAGTGTAAGAGGAGTTGATTACATGGCAAGACCGAGTCACTTCAAAACTCTACCTTACTTTGAGATCATGCAACTTGTAACATCTCGTCTTTCTCCATTTACTTTCCATTTATCTATTTTAAAAGTCCGTTATATAATTATAACATCTTCCGTTTATAGCGTTTTTAAAATATTTCGTTTAAGTAATTCACGCACCCGCTTTCAAACTCGAGGGACTAAACTTGCCAAGGGATCAAACTAGTTGACTAGGTCAACTAGTCAATCCCTCCTCCTCCACTCATTCATCACCTCCTCACTTTCTAATACTTCCATTTTATGCTCTCAACACCCAATTCAAAGATTCATCATCCATTTTCGATCTAGCAAGCGTTCTTCAAAACAAATCACATATTCGGAATCCTTGCATCTTCCTCTTCAAATCCATACCAACATCATCTCATTTGGATAACTTTCTAAAAACACTAGATTTTATGTTCTTGATGTGTTTGACTTATAAAAGTGTTAGTTAGTGACTATGGCTCGAGTCTAACATGAATATATGGTTTGTATGCTCGATCTTGTTGTTTTAGTGTAACTAGCTTGAACTTGCAAAGTGTGTATTTAATCTTGAATTTTGGATGATTAATGTTGTTTTTATGTTAAAGTTTATGTATTAAATGTGTTACTAGCATCACTAGCTTAATTTTGATGTGTAGGTTGATTAAGAAAACTTCACTAACATGATCAAGGATTTTATTATTGTTAGTTAGGGTTTGGTATCCTTGAATGTGATTTTTGATGCATTAAAAGCCTTGAAATGTTATTGATAAGTGTTTAGTTGTATTGTATGCGTAATTACCTACGAAACGGCGTATTATATATGTGCATTTAATTCCCGAATCATCAATGTGCATTTATGATCTTGAATGCAATAAATGATGAACATTTAATGTGAATTTGGTTTTTGTAAATGTTGGATTGATTGATGAGATGTGTTTAGTTGTTTTCCTCGTCAAAATACCTTTTCCATGATATAAGATATATGTTTTGATTGTTTGCGGATCATAAATTGTGATTGTTTGAAGTTTGGTTCGTGCACTTATGATTTTTTTCAGCAAAGCAGAATTTGTATACCAATCTGGATGCCGTCCCAATCTTTGGACACCATCCAGACCTTCAATGCTGGACGCCGTCTAGCCTATTTGGACGCCGTCCAAATGAACTACAGAATTCAGTTTTGGTTGGTCGTTTACCATTTAATTTTAACTATGCTACGCACCTCCGATTAACATGTAAGTTGTTCTAGCATGCTTATATATGATTAAAAACCTCAGAAAAATTGTCCGAGACCCGACCCGAATGTGTTGACTTTTTCGTTGACTTTGACTCGACCAAAGTTGGCTTTTAATCAAACGTAACCAAATACTTATGCAATCATTCTAACTTGTTTTTATACTTATATCTTGCATGAAACTTGACAATTTGACTCACATGCTATATAATCGAGTCGTAACGAGCCATATGACTAATTGAACAACTTTGACCAATCGTGTTTACCGTTATTGATACGACCTACTTGTTTAGGTCAAGACTAGCATTCGTTCTTGCACACATTTTCTTGTGAAGTACCTATTTACCCGTGCACTCAAGTTGAGATCATAGTCCCACTTTTACTCTTTTGATACTTATATTTGGGATGAGAAAACATAAACGTTTCGTTTTACAAATTAAACACAAGTACGAAAACAAACATTCCACGAACGAGTTTGAACAAAAATCCTCAATTCAATTATCATTAGTTACACTTAAATGGTGTAAGAGAGAACTTATGTTGTGTGGATCCATACGGGTTTGACTAACCCTCATTCGGATGGTTCGCTACCGTTATTCGGATGAAATATATTCTTTACGGTGTATGTTCTAACACTATTATGCAGAGGTAAATGATACAGTTAAGCTTTGATAATTGGGTGCTCGATAAACAACAATATCTATGGAATTCAAACTATTGGAATAATCGACTTATACTGTGACGATCGCACCAAATCCATATGGACGAACACATCATTCATCGATTTCATTGCGAGGTATTTGCCCTCTATATGATACGTTTTGTAAATAGTGCATTCTTTTGAAAAGGCACACCATAAATGAATATTTAAATTAAAGGTTTTCGACATCTGATGATTTCTACATATAGACAATCACCGTAAATAATAGTTTACAATAGTACTTCCGTTGACAATGCAGTCAAAATAAGATACATGGTGATGATTTGGTGAATGCAACGTTTCCTTGAAAAATATGCCATGTAAGACTCCATGCACATAGCTTGTCTAACATATAAGCAAACAGCGGAAGACTTCTAAGGAACCTGAGAATAAACATGCTAACAAGTGTCAACACAAAGGATGGTGAGTTCATAGTTTTAATGTTTTGCAGAATCTGTACATAAAGGTGGATTACAAGATTTCAGTTGTTTCATCCAGAAATGTTTATCAAAATATTCTACAAGATTGAGCACCCTAGTAACTAAGCTTTAACATTATAATAAGTACCCCTGTTTTAACATACAAGCTACCAACATGTACAATACACGCAATCCAACATGTACTAACCTCAAATAGCATACGTCTGTTTTATAGTTCTGGTTAGGGTTTCTATACCTGGAACAGACGGGGATGTCAAGCCCTATGGATCCATATACCACTATTCGCGCCCACCAGTTCTTATAACCGGCAGTTACTAGTTACCAAAGCTAAGGGATTTTTGGTTCAAACTCGGTGTAGAATTTAGTATGTACTTGTATCCATTGCGTTTAAAATAATGTGCATGTATTCTCAGCCCAAAAATATAGATTTCAAAAGCAATTAAAAATGGAGCATATGAAACTCACCTTAGCAGCACATAAAGTTGTTCACCGAAATGTGATCGAAACTCAGAATACCAAATAACCGTAGATCTCAACCTAGAGAACATATGTTGGTCAATAAATGTCTATCAAGCTAGGTCAGGTCATAGTGTATCACAATCCTAATGCTCTAGATCGACATACAAAGTTATCAAAAGTCATTTCAAAAAGTCAATTTGACTCAATACTATAGTTGAATGATCATGTCAATAGAAACATTTTAACATTTCACATAGTTTCCCAATTCTTGTAAAATTAAACTATAGTTTTTATAAGGCTTTAAAATATGATAAAACAATCAGTTTTGACAATTGCTTAACAAGACGAGACGTGCCTTATATAAAAATTCACTTACTCGATTAGTAATATTTGAAAATTCAATTTATCTATCTTATAAACAACTTGTTTAAATATCAATTGCAGATTCAAAAGCAATTTCAATTAATGTTAATCATAATTCAGTTGACCATATCTTTAAATTCGTTCATCGAAATTACACGATTTTTAAATGAAAAGTTATTTATTTTTCGCCAGCTTTTCAAAAACATGCATATCATATACCTTATATCAGTAATATTTGTATTAAATTCGTGATTCATCATAAACTATATAACGACAAAATTTAGCATACAAGCATGCATAAACATATATGTTCGAGCACTAGACATGGATACACTATTAATATATAAAAGATAAGATATGAATGCTCACGTATCAATATTGTGATTCAATATTGCAGGAAAGTACGTAGACACAACGGAGATGATAAACACTAGGTTTGACTTGCAAACAATACCCATGAACATTACCCATAACCTCCATTGCTATAACCCATAATTTCCTTAGCTTTAACCCGTTTGAGAACCCATTTTGAAAGTGACACGCTCATGACCTCGTCATAGTATTTTATGTATAATAATACTACTAATAATAATAATAAGATTAATAATAATAATAATAATAATAATAATAATAATAATAATAATAATAATAATAATAATAATAATAATAATATAAATAATAATAATAATAATATAAATAATAATACGGAGTAAAGATAGATAGATGTGTGTGTTTGTGAAGTAAACTGATCGAGCTTTTATAGATGTCTCCTGAATTCAGACCCCATGCGATCGCATGGGTTCTGTGCCTATATGCCATGCGATCGCATGGCTGCTCCTGCCAGCTCACATTTGTTTTGTAATTTAACTCGTCGACATAATTAAATATTAATATAATATTTATAATTTAAATTAATTAATTATATATTATATTATATTCTCGTGCATAGTTGATTTGTAATTTTTGTTCCGATAAGTCGTACGTCGTTACTCGACTTATGTCCCGGTTCTGGTTTTTCGAACGTTACTTCGTACGCTTAGAAAACTAGCACTATACGTTTAGTGACTCGTACCTTTGTCAAAATATTGACTTAAATTATCCATAAACTATACCACTCGAAATATAACTCATACATTTGAGTGTTTTGGTCATTTACTTCTATAAATCACCGTCTCGTAATTTATTAATATAATAGTATTTATCAAACATTTCATAACCAAGTTAATATCTATTCTCAATATTTATAAACACGTTTTTAAATATGCGTCGCAAGCTATTCATACAATTAATACTTGTTACGCTTTCAAGTTATAGTATATATATGTATCTATTTACATATAATTGTTCGCGAATCGTCGAGAACAGTCAATGGGTAATTGAACATATGAAAGTAGTTCAAAAATATTGAGATTCAGTTTTACAGACTTTGCTTATCGTGTCGGAAACCTTAATCATACAAAGATTAAGTTTAAATTTGGTCAGAAATTTTCGGGTCATCACAGTACCTACCTGTTAAAGAAATTTCATTCCGAAATTTGAGTGAGGTCATCGTGGCTAAAAATAAAAATGTTTTCATGACGAATATGAGTTGATAAATAGAATTTTATCACCGTTGAATAATATGAATAAAACAATCCGATTACTCGAAGCGTATGAGAGAAGTTATCGTAAAAGAGTGAAATGAGGGAATAGAGATTCGTTTTAACTCTTGAAGTAGTAACGATTAATTTCCAGAATTTAAGAAATAGAGAATCTTCATAATCTAAATAAGATTTGATTCTTCAGGATTTAAGGAAATTATGATTTCCTTGGATTAAATGCGTAATCTACCTCGATTGCTATGTCTGATATTTCGCTATAAATTGACCTTTTCCGTTTCATTTATTTTCACCACTCCTATAATCTTCTTCCTTATTTCATACTTCCTAATAGATTGTGAAAATTCTTAATCCAGTTCTGATTCTTGATATTTTCTTGGCTATCGTATCCTTCATTCTTCTTTTTCATCTGCCACTAGAGGAAGTTATTTTCTTCTACTATTACCTTGTGGTTATAGTGTTTTTCATTATCCCGTGTCTTTATATTGCTATACGCATTGATATACACGGTTTATAATTTTAGAGTTTTTTATCGGGCTTTTTATTCTCCATTATATTTTAGAGCTTTATGCTTTCGTTTTCTCTTCCCAACCTTAATTCAAGCGGATAATGGTCAAGAATTCGTAGGTATAAAGTTTTGGATGAACATAAATAATTTTCTAAGAAAGAAATGGTAATAGCATGATCTGATTGGTTAAATTACCAGAAATTCATGAAAAAGACCGAATCATCAAGAAAAATATTTTCTTGATATGTTTAGAGGTTAAATTGAATGAAAGAGTTATGTAACATGGTTCATGATGAGGGTACGATCTGTGAACCTTTATCACGTTCCATTAGAAACTCGGCATGACTTACTGTAATATAATCACGTTGATCAAGTGTCATTATATTATACTAACTCATGCTTCAATTCCCAACATTACTTCAAAACATCCATTTTTCAAATTTTTAAGATTTTAGAAACTAAAATACTTTCTTTTATGATGTAACACAGATAGCGCGAAGAGATAAATAATTTCGGATAATAATAGTTATGAAGATATCTTCAGAAATATCGAAGATATTTATAATAAAAGATATGATGATATCTTAGAATTTCTAATATCAAAAGGTGATGAAGAAGATTTGTTCATAAAGGTTTAGAGTCAGGAGCAAGGTATTCATTAATGACTTCAGCAAATACTGAATCATATGGATTCTTTGAAGGCAGGTTTAGTCTTTGTGATTTGTCCACAGCCTCCTTCATGGTCTGGTCAATCCGTTTTCCAGTTCCAAACCTTCTCTTTTTCTCAGCTTTACCACCATACTATTCTTTATCATCAAACTTTTGACGGTTAAGGTCGTTTACAATTTTTGCTGCTTCATCATCATTTTTTCAATTTCGGAGAACTAGTTTTGCAGTTTGGGGTGTTTTTCAGAAACTTCACATTCGAAGTATGTAAGTCTATAAGATAGACATTATATGTATATATAACTGTTGGCGTAGAATTGCTGCGAAATTCAAAATACTAATTGCTAATTCCCGTTAGTTGGTATGGCAATTACCGTTACAAGATGTGGATGAGTATATGATAGGGTTTCAATGAGTATAATGAATTTTTCGGAAGGTCAGGGATCAATGAAGTTGTTGGTAAATTTACTGCTAATGTGGTGGAACATGAAAGGTTCCCCAGTAACAAGAACGTATATGTCAAGGTTATAATAAGGCTAATCTGAAAAGTCGAAGTTGACTGGTTGGAAGTGTGGTAAACCTGGATACTTTGAACAGGGATTGAAAGATTATTTTCGGTAATAACAATGCTAAAGGATCTTTCACATTTTGAAGTCAAAGTATAGCTTTGAAAGATGTAGAGATCTAAGAATGATGTCACTTGTTAAATCTTGACTTGAATTCTGTTCTGTCAGAATATGTAATTGAATTTGAATAAGAACGGTTGTTCAGAATTCTATGAATGAATGTATAGCGTTGTAAAAGTAGTGGGTATAGTCAATAATTTTTGAATCAAAATTGAAGAATGTAAAGTGTAACATATTAATTGTGAACTTATATATTTTCCGGGTATTACCTACCCGTTAAAAATTTCACAAGTAATATTTTGTAAAGAAGAATTTTACTACAGTCTTTATGAAAATATGTGTATGAATATTTTCTTCAGATGTAATACAGATTTAATGAGTTAATATCATATTAAGCTCATTTAATTTTCGGCTGGATTAGAAATGAATAATCTCTAAAACATTAAAGATTTCATAATCTTCATGGAGTATTTTACTAATGTAATCAATACTTCGTAATTCAGTTTTATTGATATTTCCTCAGTTTATCATGTTGGTGCTTATGGAACTCTTGCTAACTTCGCAAGGTACGAATGATGTTTTTTGGAAAGTTTCAAGTACATCGAAAATGAAAGTGTTAAAATCAATCTTGTATTTGAATAATACACTTGATTTATTATGAAATAGAATCTATTAAGTCGAAGCAGAGATTATAGTTAACGATTGTTAAGTCATTAACGAAGGATGTATAGCATATTAGTAACATGAACTAATCGAGTAGTACTTACCAGTTATGATTCACATGTAATAGCTTAGTACGAAAAGATTTATTTTGATTTCAAATTTCACATATATATAAAGTATACATATAATTTCTTCAGGGGAAATGAGTTAATACTTCATAACTCGTTGATACAATATATGCGTTGTTGATTTGTGATGATGTTGGTGATTATGGAACTGGTGGAAATCGTGATGCTATAAGTGTTGCTAGTGCTGACGATGCTGATAGTACTGACGTGCTGGTGATGCTGATGGTACTGTTGATGCTGCTTGTATAACAAGTCTAGCTTGTAAATCGCGCACTATTCTTGTCAGGTTTCACTTTATTATTTCTATCCGCCCACTTCTAATTTACAATATGCATTAGAATATATAATCTCTAAAACTTTTAGAAACTACATATTCTCTGCAGAATATTTCTTCGATGAAGTTATGAATCAATACTTCATCATTTGTTGTTGTTGATATTCCTTGGTATCTATAGGGCGTATGACGTTGATGCTCGTGGGAAAGATTGTGAAGTTGATGTTTGTGGTGCAGTTGTTGTTGGTGGTAGTAATGGTACTGTTGGTGTTGTTGTCGGTGGTACTGTTGATGCCGGTGATGCTGCTGGTGCTTGTAACCTTTGCACCATATTCTCCAAAGCCACTACCCGAGCGCGAAGCTCGTTGACTTCTTCTATTACACCGGGATGATTGTTGGTTCGGACGAGTGGATGAATAAGATTCAGAATTTGAGATAGTATATTATTGTGACGAGATACTCTGGAAATGAGAGAGAAAATGGTGTCTCGAACAGGTTCACCGGTAAGTGCTTCAGGTTCTTCGCCAAGAGGGAAATGTGGTGGATGGAAGGGATCACCTTCTTCTTGTCTCCAATGACTAAGCAGGCTACAAACCCATCCCCAATTCATCCAGAATAGGTGATGGCTGATTGGTTGATCCATTCCGGTTACACTGTCTTCGGAATTCAGGTGAATATCCATACTGGAATAGCTGTCGGAGTTTAAGGAATTTAAACTAGATACGGGATCCATCTTGTATAATTAGGGAGATAATTTTTGATATGAATTAGATTATAGAATTTAGTTTGGTATTCTTCAATACATAATTTACATATGTATATATAATACCAAATTCCATAAATCACGGAGAAATTTTCGGAAGATGTCAGGAAAAGTTTACAGTAACAGATACGCTAAGATATGAATTTTTGTCTATACACTATTTATGTAATAAATGCAGGAAAACGTGTCTAGACTTAAGAATGATAAGCATGTAATTTTAAGCGTGTCAAAACTTTTAACATGCAGACACGGTCGAAGTCTAGACTTACTAATGCATCTTAACAACTATCAGTTAGACACACTCATGCAAGACCTGGTTCGCTAGGACCAACGCTCTGATACTAACTGTGACGATCGCCCCAAATCCATATGGACGAACACGTTATTCATCGATTTCATTGCGAGGTATTTGACCTCTATATGATACATTTTGTAAACATTGCATTCTTTTGAAAAGGCACACTATAAATGAATATTTAAATCAAAGGTTTTCGACATCTGATGATTTCTACATATAGACAATCACCGTAAAAAATAGTTTACAATAGTACTTCCGTTGACAATGTAGTCAAAATAAGATACATGGTGATGATTTGGTGAATGCAACGTTTCCTTGAAAAATATGCCATGTAAGACTCCATGCACATAGCTTGTCTAACATATAAGCAAACAGCGGAAGACTTCTAGGGAACCTGAGAATAAACATGCTAACAAGTGTCAACACAAAGGTTGGTGAGTTCATAGTTTTAATGTTTTGCAGAATCTGTACATAAAGGTGGACCACAAGATTTCAGTTGTTTCATCCAGAAACGTTTATCAAAATATTATACACGATTGAGCACCCTGGTAACTAAGCTTTAACGTTATAATAAGGACCCCTGTTTTAAAATACATGCAACCAACATGTACAATACACGCAATCCAATGTGTACTAACCTCAAATAGCATACGTCTGTTTTATAGTTCTGGCTAGGGTTTCTATACCTGGAATAGACGGGGATGTCAAGCCCTATGGATCCATATACCACTATTTGCGCCCACCAGTTCTTATAACCGGCAGTTACTAGTTACTAAAGCTAAGGGATTTTTGGTTCAAACTCGGTGTAGAATTTAGTATGTACTTGTATCCATTGCGTTTAAAATAAAGTGCATGTATTCTCAGCCCAAAAATATAGATTTCAAAAGCAATTAAAAAGGGAGCATATAAAACTCACCTTAGCAGCACATAAAGTTGTTCACCGAAATGTGATCGAAACTCAGAATACCAAATAACCGTAGATCTCAACCTAGAGAATATATGTTGGTCAATAAATGTCTATCAAGCTAGGTCAGGTCATAGTGTATCACAATCCTAATGCTCGAGATCGACATACAAAGTTATCAAAAGTCATTTCAAAAAGTCAATTTGACTCAATACTATAGTTGAATGATCATGTCCATCGAAACATTTGAACATTTCACATAGTTTCCCAATTCTTGTAAAATTAAACTATAGTTTTTATAAGGCTTTAAAATATGATAAAACAATCAGTTTTGACAATTGCTCAACAAGACGAGACGTGCCTTATATAAAAATTCACTTACTCGATTAGTAATATTTGTAAATTCAATTTATCAATCTTATAAACAAGTTGTTTAAATATCAATTGCAGATTCAAAAGCAATTTCAATTAATGTTAATCATAATTCAGTTGACCATATCTTTAAATTCGTTCATCGAAATTACGCGATTTCTAAATGAAAAGTTATTGATTTTTCGCCAACTTTCCAAAAACATGCATATCATATACCTTATATCAGTAATATTTGTATTAAATTCGTGATTCATCATAAACTATATAACGACAAAATTTAGCATACAAGCATGCATAAACATATATGTTCGAGCACTAGACATGGATACACTATTAATATATAAAAGATAAGATATGAATGCTCACGTATCAATATTGTGATTCAATATTGCAGGAAAGTACGTAGACACAATGGAGATGATAAACATTAGGTTTGACTTGCAAACAATACCCATGAACATTACCCATAACCTCCATCGCTATAACCCATAATTTCCTTAGCTTTAACCCGTTTGAGAACCCATTTTGAAAGTGACACGCTCATGACCTCGTCGTAGTATTTTATGTATAATAATACTACTACTAATAATAATAAGATTAATAATAATAATATTAATCTTCATAATAATAATAATAATATAAATAATAATAATAATAATAATATAAATAATAATACGGAGTAAAGATAGATAGATGTGTGTGTTTGTAAAGTAAACTGATCGAGCTTTTATAGATGTCTCCTAAATTCAGACCCCATGCGATCGCATGGGTTCTGTGCCTATATGTCATGCGATCGCATGGCTGCTCCTGCCAGCTCACATTTGTTTTGTAATTTAGCTCGTCGACATAATTAAATATTAATATAATATATATAATTTAAATTAATTAATTATATATTATATTATATTCCCGTGCATAGTTGATTTGTAATTTTTGTTCCGATAAGTCGTACGTCGTTACTTGACTTATGTCCCGGTTCCGGTTTTCGAACGTTACTTCGTACGCTTAGAAAACTAGCACTATACGTTTAGTGACTCGTACCTTTGTCAAAATATAGACTTAAATTATCTATAAACTATACCACTCGAAATATAACTCATACATTTGAGTGTTTTGGTCATTTACTTCTATAAATCATCGTCTCGTAATTTATTAATATAATACTCCCTCCGTCCCAAAATAATTGTCATGTTGGACTTTTCAAAGTCAATTTATTAAGTTTTGACTTTAAATTTTTGTTGGTTCTTGCTATAGAATATTTGATGAAATTTATACCAATAGATTGATTTTCGAATGTATTTTTATTTGGTATAACTTTCGTTCAATATTATATAACACAAAGATAGAAATTTAAAGTTCAAGTTGAAGAAAAAAGACTCAAAAAGTCAAAACAGGACAATTATTTTGGGACGGATGGAGTAGTATTTATCAAACGTTTCATAACCAAGTTAATATCTATTCTCAATATTTATAAACACGTTTTTAAATATACGTCGCAAGCTATTCATACAATTAATACTTGTTACGCTTTCAAGTTATAGTATATATATGTATCTATTTACATATAATTGTTCACGAATCGTCGAGAACAGTCAATGGGTAATTGAACATATGAAAGTAGTTCAAAAATATTGAGATTCAGTTTTACAGACTTTGCTTATCGTGTCGAAAACGTTAATCATACAAAGATTAAGTTTAAATTTGGTCAGAAATTTCCGGGTCATCACATATACTAAACTTTGTGGTTCAACTTACTTACTTACTTACTAAATCTATGATTTCACCAATGTTTTTTGTTGACATATTTTCTATGTTTTTCTTAGGTCCTTGAACGATATGTGTTACATGCTTCCGCTCACTATTTTGATACTTGCTTGGATGTCGAGTATACATGCATACATGGAGTATCTTTTGACTTTACATTTAACTGTGTCGCATAGGTTTCATTTGTACTTAAACGTTGTAACGTCACTAGTTGTTGAACTACTTTTGTAAACTTGAAACATCTTTACATTTGAAATGAATGCGACATATTTTGGTCAAACGTCATTTTAAAGATTTATGACCACGTAACGGGACCTAAGTAGATGGTACCGTCAATGACGATTTTTTAGGGTCGCTACAGATGGTATCAGAGCATTGGTTGTAGGGATTTAGAGTTCATTGGTGTCAACCCCAAGTCATAGGGTACATTAGTGAGTCTAGACTACAACCGGCATATAGACTTGAAGTAGGAATTACTTGACTACTTGTGCATTTATACTCGAACTCTTCTATTCGTATCTAACTCTTATTTCATCTTAATCTCACGTAGTTTAATTTGATTGACACGCCATCTTGACTTTATGAGATAATGTCGAATGCACATATGAATTAGGGTAATATAAATTCCGGGATTATATTACGGTGACTCATATGGACGTTCCGACATTATAACATAAATAATTTAGGGCGAGTCAAGGAAAATTTTCTCTCTATCTTTATTCCATATCACGATTAGTATTATTGAGAATACTAATCAACTATATTCTTGTGTCTTGAAGGAACAATGCCTCCTCTCCGAGTTCCACGCAATTAAACTCCCGAACAAGCTCTTCAACGAATGATAGCCACCGCCGTAGATGCGGCCATGGCCGGTCACTCTTCCAACAACAATAACAACAACCTCAACAACAACAACAACAACAATAATGGAGCCGGTAATTCAAACGAGCGATGCTCCTACAAAGCTTTCATGGGGTGCAAACCTCACACTTTCGATGGGACCGGATGACCGGTTGCTCTTACTCGATGGTTTGAGCAAACGAAAGCCATGTTTAGCATAAGCGGTTGCCAGGACCAAGACAAGGTCAAATATTCCACCCACACTTTCACCGGTATCGCTCTCACATGGTGGAATACGTATGTACAATCGGTGGGTATCGATGAAGCTCACGCTCTCTCTTGGTTCGATTTAAAAGAAAAGATGATCACCGAATACTTTCCGCACGAAGAGACTCGAAGGCTCAAAAGCGAGCTAAGAAGTTTCAAAGCGGTCGGAAACGACCTCAACGCTTATAATCAACGGTTTGCCGAGCTAGCTCTAATGTGTCCCAACCTTGTAAATCCCGAGCCTCTACGAGTTAAACTTTACATGGATGGCCTTCCTAAGAGCATCAAACACGGGGTAATGTCATCCAAACCCGCCAACCTACAAGAAGCTTTAAAGATGGCCCGCCAATTGATTGAAACGGTGGATGAAATCGTAGTACCGGCACCTAAGGCCGAGGATAAATCGGGTGGCAACAAAAGAAAATGGGAAGCCTCTCAATCAAGCAACTACAACAACAACAACTTCACCAAGAAACCCTTCACCTCGGATGACAAGAAAGGTTATGCCGGAAATCTACCTTATTGCAACAAGTGTCACAAACATCATTATGGTGAATGTAGCAAGCCATTTTGCAACAAATGCCGCAACCATCATTATGGTGAATGTGGCAAGTCGTTTTGCAACAAGTGTTAAAGAAGTGGCCATGTGGCCCACGATTGTAGAAACACCGCTCCCGTCACTCAAAAGGGGCCCAATGCACCAAAACCAGATGTTTGTTATGAATGTGGCCAACCGAGTCATTATAAGAAAGAATGCCCAAAGAAGAAAGCTAACCCCAATGCACGCAGCCGAGCTTTCAACATTAACATTGAGGATGCCCGAGAAGACAATGAATTAGTCACGGGTACGTTTCTTCTTAACAACTCATATGTCTCTTGCTTATTCGATTCGGGTGCCGATAAGAGTTTTGTATCCAGGACCTTGACTCATTCTTTTTGCACTCCACCACTTCCACTAGATACTACTTACACCATTGAAGTGGCCAACGGGAAACTATTGAGTGCCGACAAATTTTATCGGGGGTGTACGTTAAACTTAATGGGTAAAGAGTTTGAAATTGACTTGATACCTATAGAACTAGGGAGCTTCGATGTAATAATTGGTTTGGATTGGTTAGCCAAAATGAAATCTCACATCCTTTGTGATCTCAAAGCAATTCAAATTCCTATCGAGAATGGTGAACCCTTGATTGTCTATGGCGATAAGAGTTGCACCGGACTCAACCTCGTCTCGTCCTTAAAGTTGAAAAATACCTTCGTAAAGGTTGTTTCGTGATCCTAGCCCACGTTAAGAAAGTCGAGACCGATGAGAAGCATATCAATGATGTGCCAATTGTTAGTGACTTTTCCGATGTATTCCCCGACGAATTTCCGGGTCTTCCACCTCATCGACCAGTTGAATTCCAAATCGATCTTATTCCGGGAGCAGCACCCGTAGCACATGCACCGTATAGACTTGATCCATTAAAATGCAAGAATTGCAAAGTTAAATTCAAGAACTACTTGACCGTGGTTTTATCCAACCTAGCCATTCACCTTGGGGTGCTCCGATTTTATTCATTAAGAAGAAAGATGGATCCCTACGAATGTGCATCGATTATCGTGAACTAAAAAAATTGATGCTTAAGAACCGATATCCTCTTCCTCGCATCGACGACCTTTTCGATCAACTACAAGGATCTCGTGTATATTCAAAAATCAATCTCCGCTCGGGTTATCATCAACTAAGGGTAAAAGGGGAAGATGTCTCCAAAACTGCTTTTCGGACTCGCTATGGTAGTTACGAATTCCTTGTCATACCATTTGGTCTAACTAATGCACCGGCGGTGTTCATGGATCTTATGAACCGCTTGTGCAAACCGTATCTCACCAAGTTTGTTATTGTATTCATCGATGATATCTTGGTCTATTCTAAAAGCGAAGAAGAGCACGAACAACACCTTCGACTTGTGCTCGAACTCTTGAGACAAGAACGACTCTATGCCAAATTCTTCAAGTGTGAGTTTTAGTTAAAGGAAGTTCAATTTCTTGGTCACGTTGTAAGCGATCAAGGTATTAAGGTCGATCCCGCAAAAATTGAAGCCATTAGCAAATGGGAAACCCCTACTACTCCTACTCACATTCGTCAATTCTTAGGCTTCACCGGGTACTATCGTAGATTCATCGAAAACTTCTCTTTGGTTGCACGTCCTCTAACCGCATTAACTCACAAGGGAAGGAAATTCATTTGGTCAACCGAGCAAGAATCCGCGTTTCAAATCTTAAAGAAAAAGTTAACCACCGCCCCTATCTTGTCGCTTCCAGAAGGCAATGATGATTTTGTTGTATATTGCGATACCTCGAAACATGGTTTTGGGTGCGTATTGAAGCAATGAAAGAAGGTTATTGCTTATGCCTCCTAACAATTGAAAATCCACGAACGGAACTACATGACACATGATCTCGAACTCGGATCCGTTGTCTTTGCACTCAAAATGTGGAGACACTATTTTTATGGGACCAAAAGTACCATCTTTACCGATCACAAAAGCCTCCAACACATCTTCGATCAAAAATAACTAAACATGAGACAACGACGGTGGATTGAAACTTTGAATGATTACGATTGTGAGCTTCGTTACCATCCCGGGAAGGCGAATGTAGTAGCCGATGCCTTAAGTTGAAAGGAAAGAATGGTGCCTCTCCGTGTCCGAGTTTTAAACATCACCATCCACACCAATCTCAACAATCAAATTCGTGTAGCCCAATATGAGGCTCTTAAAGATGAAAACTCTCTCTCGAATGCTTAAACGTCCTCGCCTCACAATTCGAAGTTAAGGAGACCGGACTCCGATATTTCGCCGGAAGTATTTGGGTGCCTAGTTATGGGGAATTGCGAAGCCTTATTCTAGACGAAGCCCATAAGTCAAGGTATTCGATTCACCCCGGTGCCAATAAGATGTACCACGATCTCAAGGAACAATATTGGTGGCCGAACATTAAAAGGGACGTTGCTACTTATGTTGGAAAGTGCCTAACTTGCTCCAAAGTCAAAGCCAAACACCAAAGACTGTCCGGGCTACTTTAACAACCTAAAATCCCACAATGGAAGTGGGAGAGAATAACGATAGATTTTATCACAAAACTACCAAGAACGGCGAGCGGTTATGATACTATTTGGGTTATTGTAGACCGTCTCACCAAATCCGCCCACTTCCTTGCCATGAGGGAAACCGACAAAATGGAGAAACTTTCACAACTTTACATTAAATAGATCGTAGCCCGTCACAGTGTACCATTATCGATTATTTCTGACCGAGATGGCCGTTTTGTTTCTAGATTTTGGCGTACTTTACAAGAAGCGTTGGGAACACGATTAGACATGAGCACCGCATACCATCCACAAACTGACAGACAAAGCGAACGCACAATTAAAACCTTGGAAGACATGCTACGAGCTTGCGTTATCGATTTCGGAAAATCTTGGGACAAGCACTTGCCTCTCGCCGAATTCTCCTACAACAATAGTTATCACGCGAGTATTAACGTCGCAGCATTCGAAGCGTTATATGGCCGAAAATGTCGTTCACCTCTTTGTTGGGCCGAAGTAGGCGACAAGAAAATCACCGAACCCGAACTCATTCATGAAACCACTGAGAAGATCATTCAAATCCGAGATAGGCTCCGGACGGCCCGTAGTCGTCAAAAGAGCTGTACCGACATTAGACGCAACGACCTCGAATTCCAAGTCGGTGACCGAATAATGTTAAAAGTCACACCTTGGAAGGGTGTAATCCATTTCAGGAAATGCGGGAAGCTAAATCCGCGGTATATTGGTCCTTTCGAAATCTTGGAGCGTGTCGAAACCGTTGCTTATCGTTTAGACCTTCCGCCTCAACTGAGCTCCGTTCATCCTACTTTCCATGTATCAAATTTAAAGAAGTGTTTTGCCGAACCCGAACTAGTCATCCCTCTCGAGGAGCTTACTATTGATGATAAACTTCATTTCGTGGGGGAACCGGGTGAAATTGTGGACCACTCCTTCAAAACGCTAAATACACAGCTTTAGCGGGTGAAATTGTATGCACCCGTATTCGTACTCGTACAATACACAGCTTTTAGATGTATGTACTATTGGTATATACACTCCAATGATAAGCTCTTAGCAGCCCATGTGAGTCACTTAATACATGTAGGAACCATCATTTGGCAACTAGCATGAAATATCTCATAAAATTACAAAAATATTAGTAATCATTCATGATTTATTTACAAGTAAACAAAATTACACATCCTTTATATCTAATCCATATACCAACGACCAAAAACACCTACAAACACTTTCATTCTTCAATTTTCTTCATCTAATTGATCTCTCTCAAGTTCTATCTTCAAGTTCTAAGTGTTCTTCATAAATTCTATAAGTTCTAGTTTCATAAAATCAAGAATACTTCCAAGTTTGCTAGCTTACTTCCAATCTTGTAAAGTGATCATCCAACCTCAAGAAATCTTTCTTATTTATAGTAAGATATCTTTTTAATACAAGGTAATACTCATATTCAAACTTTGATTCAATTTCTATAACTATAACAATATTATTTCGAGTGGAAATCTTACTTGAACTTGTTTTCGTGTCATGATTCTGCTTCAAGAACTTTCAAGCCATCCAAGGATCCTTTGAAGCTAGATCTATTTTTCTCATTTCCAGTAGGTTTATCCACAAAACCTAAGGTATTAATGATGTTCATAACATTCTTCGATTCATATATATAAAACTACCTTATTCGAAGGTTTAAACTTGAAATCACTAGAACATAGTTTAGTTAATTCTAAACTTGTTCGCAAACAAAAGTTAATCCTTCTAACTTGACTTTTAAAATCAACTAAACACATGTTCTATATCTATATGATATTCTAACTTAATGATTTAAAATCGAAAAACACGAAAAACACCGTAAAATCGGATATACGCCGTCGTAGTAACACCGCGGGCTGTTTTGGGTTAGTTAATTAAAAACTATGATAAACTTTGATTTAAAAGTTGTTATTCTGGGAAAATTATTTTTCTTATGAACATGAAACTATATCCAAAAATCATGGTTAAACTCAAAGTGGAAGTATGTTTTTCAAAATGGTCATCAAGACGTCGTTCTTTCGACTGAAATGACTACCTCTTACAAAAACGACTTGTAACTTATATTTCCGACTATAAACCTATACTTTTTCTATTTAGATTCATAAAATAGAGTTCAATATGAAACCATAGCAATTTGATTCACTCAAAACGGATTTAAAACGAAGAAGTTATGGGTAAAACAAGATTGGATATTTTTGCTTGTTGTAGCTACGTGAAAATTGGTAACAAATTTATACAAATCATATCCTAGCTAACTTATATTGTATTATACATGTATATTAATATATTATGTAATCTTGGGATACCATAGACACGTATGCAAATGTTTTGACATATCATATCGACCCATCTATATATATTATTTGGAACAACCATAAACACTCTATATGCAGTAATGTTGGAGTTAGCTATACAGGGTTGAGGTTGATTCCAAAAATATATATACTTTGAGTTGTGATCTAGCCTGAGACGTGTATACACTGGGTCATGGATTGATTCAAGATATTATATATGGATTTATTTCTGTACATCTAATTGTGGACAACTAGTTGTAGGTTACTAACGAGGACAGTTGACTTAATAAACTTAAAACATTAACACGTATTAAAAATATTGTAAATATATTTTGAACATACTTTGATATATATATGTACATATTTGTTATAGGTTCGTGAATCGACCAGTGGCCAAGTCTTACTTTCCGACGAAGTAAAAATCTGTGAAAGTGAGTTATAGTCCCACTTTTAAAAATCTAATATTTTGGGATGAGAATACATGCAGTTTTATAAATATTTTACGAAATAGACACAAGTAATGGAAACTACGTTATATGGGTGAATGATCGAAGTCAAATATGCCCCTTTTGCTTGGTAACCTAAGAATTAGTAAACCGATCTACTAATTGACGTGAATCCTAAAGATAGATCTATTGGGCCTAACAAACCCCATCCAAAGTACCGGATGCTTTAGTACTTCGAATTCGTTTTTATCATGTCCGAAGGATTTCTCGGAATGATAGGGGATATTCTTATATGCATCTTGCTAATGTCGGTTACCAGGTGTTCACCATATGAATGAATTTTATCTCTATGTATGGGATGTATATTGAAATATGAAATCTTGTGGTCTATTATTATGATTGGATAATATATAGGTTAAACATATAACTCACCAACATTTTTGTTGACGTTTTAAGCATGTTTATTCTCAGGTGATTATTAAGAGCTTCCGCTATTGCATAATAAAATAAGGACAAAATTTGGAGTCCATGCTTGTATGATATTATGTAAAAACTGCATTCAAGAAACTTATTTTTGATGTAATATATTCTTATTGTAAACCATTATGTAATGGTAGTGTGTAAACGGTATATTTTAGACTATCATTATTTGATAATCTACGTAATGCTTTTTAAACCTTTATCGATAAAATAAACGTTATGGTTGTTTTAAAAATGAATGCAGTCTTTGAAAAACGTCTCATATAGAGGTCAAAACCTCGCGACGAAATTAATTAATATGGAATGTTTATAATCAATATGAACGGGATATTTCAGTTGGTATCTGAGCGTTGGTCTTAGAGAACCAGAAAATTGCATTAGTGTGTCTTACCGAGTTTGCTAGGATGCATTAGTGACTCTGGACTTCGACCGTGTTTTTATTCAAAAACGATTGCTTAACATTTTTTTGTTGGAAACTATATACTATTAACATGTAAATATTATGTGATATATTAATCTCTTAACGTGTTTGATATTGTGTGATAGATGTCTACCTCTAGTAAAAATCCCATTGATTCACCTAATAATAATGAAGAGTCGAATATATTTTGGGAAGATTCACGAATTCCCGAAGAGGAACCGGAAGAGGAGGAACCGAAAGAGGAGGAACCGGAAGAAGAGGAACCAGAAGAGGAGGAATCGAAAGAGGAGGAACCAGAAGAAGAAGAGGTTCCGGAGGAAGAAATATTGATACCTATAGTAAATCGATTAAATAAAAGAAAATCCTCAACCAACGGACCAAAGTTAAAAATGGTCAATGGTGTTTCTGCAGAGGAAGAAAAATATTGGGAAGATTACCAATTTTCCAATGAATCGGATCCCGATGAGGATTCCGATGATGTTATAGAAATTACCTCGACCCAATTTAATAAAGCGAAAGAAAATAATAAGGGAAAAGATATAAAAATAGAGAAACCCGATTCCAACCCCGATGAACTTTATATGTATCGATAACATCTGTACTTCCTAAAATGTAACAATGACCCGGGAACCTCTAAACCACCACGTTTTTCTAAACCATTATGGAAAACGACGGCTCGTATTATAGGAACACCATATATTCCTAGAAAATTAGGAAAATGAACCAAGTCCGAAGAAGAAGAAACCAGTGATTCAGATTAGAGGGTTGTAATCATGTTGTGTATTATATGTGTTGTAGTGTGCTTGTACTTTTATGTTCTATGTAAAAATTGCTTGTATTGTTTGTTAATTATCTTTTACGAATCTAATCCTTGTCTATTTTACAGTATAAAAACAAAATGGACATTAAGGGTAGACAACCGAATATTTTAGAAGACCTACCAGAGGATATGATTGAGGAAATCTTATCTAGAGTCGGTCAGAATTCATCAGCATATTTAGTTATGGCGAAATTAACTTGTCAAACATTTGAAAGACTTTCCAGAAATGCCTTAGTTTATAAAAGGCTTTCCTTTGATAGGTGGGGTATATCACATTGGGGAGACCGTAAGTTACGCAGTGTTTTATTTAAAGCATTAAATGCGGGGAACCCAAATGTAATTTTACACTACGGGTTAAGAACCTATTTTGACTCAACATATCCCAACATAGGATTTCGTGAATTAGAAAGAACTTCTAACATGCAACATAAAGAAGCATGTTATGCTTACGGGTTAGTGATGTTCGCTTCTTATCAAAGTGAGAAAAAGAACATCGGATTGTAACTTTTAAATAAAACCTTCCCACAAGTAACGGATTCAGTAGTTGGGGTGAGAAACAAGGTTTTTAGATTATTACGGGGCTGTTGGACATTACGAAACCCTCATCCTTTTGACGACATTACAACATGCTGCCTAGCCAATGGTCATAACGGTTATTTTCCACAAGACCAAGGATGGGAAGTCGTCTTAGTAAAACCAGAATGCATGACTTGTTTATGGACTTATGAATTACGTGTCTTTATTTCCTTTGCTGAACAACTTGCGTATTAACTAGATTTATCTTCAAAACTATCTTGTAGCATAGTGTAATATATTTCATGTTATATGTAATATAGCGAAGTTGTAAGTTTGAAGAATATTTGTATGTGATATATTATTATAATCTGTTTTTCATATGGAATTGTAGTAGTTGAATTGTATATTAGCTACTAAGTATGAACTTAATGGGTAGGTAGTACCCGAATTTAAACTTATAAAATGCTAATATGAAGAAAAAGCTTTTATAAATGAGTTCATATTATGCTACGAAATACTATTGACTACTCTTAATATTCTGTATGATTAACTCGATTCAGTTGGCTATTTTGAAGGAAATGGCACTGACTACTCGACACACCATGAATATGAGCGAAGAGGAATTTCGTACCTTTCTTGCTGCAAACATAGCCGCAGTACAGGCTGCGCTACATACCAACAATAACTCTGAATCTAGCAATGCAGCTAACGGCGCAAGAAATCGTGTAGGATGCTCCTAAAAAGAATTCACTGCCTGCAAATCTTTGGAATTTGATGGAACTGAAGGACCAATTGGATTGAAACGGTGGACCGAGAAAGTCGAATCGGTGTTTGCCATAAGTAAGTATACTGAAGAGGACAAAGTTAAGTACGCTACACATACCTTCACAGGTACTGCGTTAACGTGGTGGAACACCTATCTTGAACAGGTAGGACAAAATGCTGCTTACGCACTACCGTGGTCGGCATTCAAGCAATTGATGAACGAGCAGTACCGTCCTAGAAACGAAGTCAATAAACTCAAGGCAGAACTTAGAGATTCACGAACACAAGGGTTCGACGTTACCATATATGAACGACGATTCACAGAGTTGTGCTTATTGTGTCCGGGAGCATTCGAAGATGAAGAAGAGAAGATCGACGCGTTTGTAAACGGGTTACCAGTAAGGATTCAAGAAGATGTGAGTTCACACGAACCCGCTTCTATACAGAAGGCAAGTCGAATGGCTCATAAACTCATAAATTAGATTGAGGGAAGAATTAAAGAGCAGGTGGCCGAAGAAGCCAACACGAAACAACTCAAGAGGAAGTGGGAGGAAAACGGTGACAAGAGTCACCAGTACAACAACAACAACAACAATTACAACCACAATCACAACAACTATCCAAACAACCGTAACAACAATCGCAACAATAACCGCAATCCTAACAATAACTACAACAAACATCCCAACAACAACAACAACTACAACAACCGTATCAACAACAATAACAATCCCAACAACAACCTCAATAACAACAACGGCAACAAAAACCAAAAACAGCCATGTCATAGGTGTGAAGAAAATCATCAGGGTTTTTGCACGACATTTTGCAACAGGTGTAAAAGAAATGGTCATAGCGCGACAAAGTGTGAGGTCTACGAACCAAAGCTTAACAGAACTAAAGGAACAAATAATGTCGGAACAAGTAATGCCAAAACGAATAGTGTCGGAGCAAGTAATACCAACGCTGTTTGTTATAAATGTGGAAAACCGGGCCACATTATTAGAAATTGCCCGAATCAGAGGAATACTAATGGGTAGGGCCGTGGAAGAGTTTTCAATATTAATGCGGTAGAAGCACAGGAAGACCCGGAGCTTGTTACGGGTACGTTTCTTATTGACGATAAATTCTTCTTATGTTTTATTTGATTCGGGTGCGGATAGAAGCTATATGAGTAGAGAATTTTGTGCTAAATTAAGTTGCCCATTGACGCCTTTGGATAGTAAATTTTTACTCGAATTAGCAAACTGTTAATTAATTTCAGCAGATAATATATGTCGGGAGAGAGAAATTAAACTGGGGGATGAAACGTTAAAAATTGATTTAATACCAATCGAGTTAGGGAGTTTTGATGTAATAATTAGCATGGACTGGTTGAAAAAGGTGAGATCAGAGGTCGTTTGTTACAAAAATGAGATTCGCATTATGCGTGAAAAAGGAAACCTTTAATGGTGTACGAAAAAAAGAACAACGTGAAATTAAATCTTATTAGTAGTTTGAAGGCGCAAAAATTAATAAGAAAAAGTTGTTATGTCATTCTAGCACACATCGAGGAAGTTAAACCTGAAAAAAAGAACATCAGTGATGTTCCCGTCGCAAAAGAATTTCCCGATGTATTTCTGAAAGAATTACCGAGATTACCCCCACATCGATCCGTTGAATTTCAAATAGACCTTGTACCAGGAGCTGCACCAATAGCTCGTGCTCCATACAGAATCGCACCCAGCGAAATGAAAGAATTACAAAGTCAGTTACAGGAACTTTTAGAGTGTGATTTCATTCTACCAAGCACATCACCATGGGGAGCTCCTGTTTTGTTTGTCAAGAAGAAAGATGGTACATTCAGGTTGTGTATTGACTACCGAGAGTTGAACAAACTTACCATCAAGAACCGCTACCCACTACCGAGAATCGACGACTTATTTGATCAACTACAAGGCTCGTCTGTTTATTCGAAGATCGATTTACATTCTGGATATCATCAAATGTGGGTGAAGGAGGATGATATTCCAAAGACTGCTTTAAGGACGCGTTACGGTCATTACGAGTTTATGGTTATGCCGTTTGGATTGACAAACGCACCAGCTGTGTTCATGGACCTCATGAACCGAGTGTGTGGGCCATATCTTGACAAGTTTGTCATTGTTTTCATCGATGACATACTTATTTACTCGAAGAATGATTAAGAGCACGAAGAACATTTGAGAAAAGTGCTAGAGTTGCTGAGAAAAGAAAAACTGTACGCTAAGTTTTCAAAGTGTGCATTTTGGTTGGAAGAAGTTCAATTCCTCGGTCACATAGTGAACAAAGAAGGTATTTAGGTGGATCCAGCAAAGATTGAAACCGTTGAAAAGTGGGAAACCTCAAAAACTCCAAAACACATACGCCAGTTTTTAGGACTAGCTGGTTAGTACAGAAGGTTCATCCAAGACTTTTCCAGAATAGAAAAACTCTTGACTGCATTAACGCATAAAAGGAAGAAATTTGAATGGAAAGATGCACAAGAGAAAGCGTTTCAATTGTTAAAGAAAAAGTTAACTACGACACCTATATTGTCATTACCTGAAGGGAATGATGATTTTGTGATATATTGTGACGCCTCAAAGCAAGGTCTCGGTTGTGTATTAATGCAACGAACGAAAGTAATTGCTTATGCGTCTAGACAATTGAAGATTCACGAACAGAATTATACGACGCATGATTTGGAATTAGGCGCGGTTGTTTTTGCATTAAAGACTTGGAGGCACTACTTATATGGGGTCAAAAGTATTATATATACCGACCACAAAAATCTTCAACACATATTTAATCAGAAACAACTGAATATGAGGCAGCGTAGGTGGATTGAATTGTTGAATGATTACGACTTTGAGATTCGTTACCACCCGGGGAAGGTAAATGTGGTAGCCGACGACTTGAGCAGAAAGGACAGAGAACCCATTCGAGTAAAAGCTATGAATATAATGATTCACACTAACTTTACTACTCAAATAAAGGAGGCGCAACAAGGAGTTTTAAAAGAGGGAAATTTAAAGGATGAAATACCCAAAGGATCGGAGAAGCATCTTAATATTCAGGAAGCCGGAACTCGGTATATGGCTGAAAGTATTTGGGCACCAAAATTTGGAGATATGAGAGAAATGGTACTTAGAGAAGCCCATAAAACCAGATACTCAATACATCCTGGAACGGGGAAGATGTACAAGGATCTCAAGAAACATTTTTGGTGGCCAGGTATGAAAGCCGATGTTGCTAAATACGTAGGGGAATGTTTGACGTGTTCTAAGGTCAAAACGGAGCATCAAAAACCATCAGGTCTACTTCAACAACCCGAAATCCTGGAATGGAAATGGAAAAACATTACCATGGATTTCATCACTAAATTTCTAAGGACTGCAAGTGGTTTTGATACTATTTGGGTAATAGTTGACCGTCTCACCAAATCAGTACACTGCCTGCCAATAAGAGAAGATGACAAGATGGAGAAGTTAGCACTACTGTATTTGAAGGAAATCATCTCCAGACATGGAATACCAATCTCTATTATCTCTGATAGGGATGGCAGATTTATTTCAAGATTCTGGCAGACATTACAGCAAGCATTAGGAACTCGTTTAGACATGAGTACTGCCTATCATCCGCAACCTGGTGGGCAGAGCGGAAGGATGATACAAACGCTTGAAGACATGCTACGAGCATGTGTTATTGATTTCAGAAATAGTTGGGATCGACATCTACCGTTAGCAGAATTTTCCTACAACAACAGCTGCCATTCAAGCATTGAGATGACCCCGTTTGAAGCACTTTATGGTAGAAAGTGCAGGTCTCCGATTTGTTGGAGTGAAGTGGGGGATAGACAGATTAAGGGTCCGGAGATAATAGAAGAAACTACCAAGAAGATCATCCAAATTCAACAACAGTTGAAAACCGCCCAAAGTCGACAATAGAGCTACGCCGACATTAAAAGAAAAGATATAGAATTTGAAATTGGAGAGATGGTTATGCTTAAGGTTGCACCTTGGAAAGGCGTTGTTCGATTTGGTAAACGAGGGAAATTAAATCCAAGGTATATTGGACCATTCAAGATTATTTATCGTGTCGGACCAGTAGCTTACCGACTTGAGTTACCTCAACAACTCGCAACTGTACATAACACTTTCCACGTCTTGAATTTGAAGAAATGTTTTGCTAAAGAAGATCTCACTATTCCGTTAGACTAAATCCAAATCAACGAAAAACTTCAATTCATCGAAGAACCCGTCGAAATAATGGATCGTTGTCACACCTCCAAATAGGGCCTGGGGTATTTGTGACTAATTATATCAAATCACAGTTGTATAAACGAGAACGACTCTACATGAGACGTTTTGTTGAGTTTTGCAGCGGAAGATAAATATGTCTTTAATTGATATGATATGTAATGAAGACTCTAAGCAAAGCAAGCAATATCATCAAAGCAGTAGATATACAGCGGAAGCAATATTTAAGTACCTGAGAATAAACATGCTTAAAAAGTCAATACGAGGTTGAGTGAGTTCATAGGTTTGTCATAAATAATGATTTCAGTAATAGTGTTAGACCACAAGATTTTTTTTTTCATAAGTAGATCACTCAGATCCAGTCAAGTTGATCTCCTGCAGGATCAAAAAGTTATGCCAGTGCGTGATATTTAAACTAAACGTTGTTTGCCTCGTGACAAATTGTTCTGTCCTTGTCCTTTAATTTCATTATCAAGTAATACAAAGACTTAGTCAAATGTATCGGGGACGTTACTCCCGATAGGCCTATCCCCAATAATTAAGAATGCCGCAGCAATTAAAAATATCACTGTAGGGACTTAGTCGGACATAGCCGGGTATAGCATAGTTTTAACAGTTGGTACTGATATTTAGGCTAGACTTTCAAGTTTGCCCCGTAACAAGTTATCTTTTATACTTGTCGGTTGGGGACTTGCTGGTCATAGCCCAACATATCATAGTTTAATAGTTGGTACTTGTATTTAGACTAGACTTTCAAGTTTGCCCCGTAACAAGTTATCATTTATACTTGTCGGTTGGGGACTTGCTGGTCATAGCCCAACATATCACAGTTTAATAGTTGATATGTGTAAAACAGTTATAAAAGTTGCGCATGTATTCTCAGCCCAAAAATGTAAAGAGTAAAATGGATCATATGAAACTCACATTAAATAGCAGTTGAAGTATTCCACGCAAGAAGGAAAGTAAAGCAAGTAAGTAATCTGGATATCAACTAGTAGTAATTCTTCAAAGAGAGAATGAGAGAAATTTTGGTGTGAGTTTGAATAAGAAATGAGAGGTATTTATGCTTGAAAAAATTAGGTAAAAAGAATAAAATAATTAAAAGAAAAAGAAATATTTTAATTTTTAATGGGATTTTAAAATTCAAAAGTATTAAATGTTAGGTCATGGGATAATGCACAAAATAAAATAATAAAAGTAGTTTTCCATTATAATTTTTAATTAAAAAGTAATTTATTTATTTATTTATTTATTTATTTTATTTAAAAAATAATTTATTTTAAGGATTTTTTTTATATTTTTTTTTAAAATAAACAAATTGATTTACTACTTTTCCAAGAATATTTGTCAATATTTTTTTTATTCATAATAACAATACTGATAATAAAGATATTAATTATTGATATATTGTTTAAAAAGGATATTAATAATAATAATATTAATATATCAAATTAATGGGTAATTATTTACAAATAATTGTTCGTGAATCGTCGGAATTAGTCGAAGTTAAATGAAATCATATAAAGATTTTTGTTTAAATTTTGCCGAAAATTTACGGGTTGTCACAGTATCCCCCTGTTAATAGAAATTTTGTCCCGAAATTTAGTTGTTGCCATCAGTCAGCGTTGTTTGTAAACAGGTGAGGATATTTTCGTTTTATTTGGTCTTCACGTTCCCAGGTATGCTCGGGGCCTTTCGTGAATTCCAACTAATAGGATATTGTTTTGTTTCTAGCGTTTAAATCTTACGATCCATAAATTCTATGAAGTGCATTTTATTATTAATGCGGAGGTTATCTAAAGGATTTAACAAGAGTGTCATTGATTAGGTTTTCCTCAGAAAGAGATGATGACGTTATACAAGCATTTCAATATACATGAAATGTGTGATGAATAATAGTGAGCTTATTTAAACCTTGAGCGTTTATGCCACAATATTAAGGTAGACAAAATAGAAAGGAGTTCATGAAAATCAAGGTCACGATATTTGATAGAGATAGTCATTGTTTACAGCAGGAACATCTTAATGATGAATATGAGTTGGGAAATAGAGTTTTATCGATATTGGGTAATATGGAATGATATGATTCGATTACAAGAAGAGTATAAACGAAGCTATCGTAAAAGATTGAAATGAGGAAATTAAATGTTCGCTTTAACTTTTGACTTAGTCACGATTGATTTCCGAAATTTAAGGAATTAAAGAAATCTTCATAATCTTTATAAGATTTGATTCTCCGTTAATTAAGGAAATTAGGATTTTCTTTAATTAAATGCGGTGAATTTCCTCAATTGCTATGTATGGAATTTTGCTATAAATTAGCTTCTTCCGTTTCATTATCTTCACCACTTATATACTTTCTTCCTCAATTCATACTTTCAAAGATTGTGAAAATGCTCCATCCAATTCTTGTTCTTGACCTTATACTGGTTATCGCTACAATATTCCTTCTTTTCCAACTCCCACCAGAGGAGTCTGTTTACTTCTATTATGCTCTAGGATTTATTGTGTTTTTAGTTCTCCCGTGTCTTTATATTGCTATACGCATTGATATACATGGTTTGTAATTTCGGTGTTGTTATCGGGATTTATATTTTCCTTTGAAGCTTCATGCTTTTGTAAAGCAAGTAACGGTCCAGAATTCATAGGTATGAAGTTTCGAATGATCATAATATACAAAGCAGAAGGAAAGGTAATAGCACGATTTGATTCGTCAAATTACTAGAATATACGGAAAGATAGAACTATCAAGAAAAATATTTTCTTGATATGTTTTAGAGTTTAAATGTAAGAGTCGTGTAACATGGCAAATGATGATTATAAAGTCTATGAATCATCATCTTTCATTAAAAATTTAGCATGACTTACTGTAATATAATCACGTTGGCCTGACGTCATTATATTATACTAACTCATGCTTCAATTCCCAACACTTCTTCAAAACATTTCTAATTTAAACTTGAATATAGAAACTAAAACAGTTTCCTTTATGATGTGATAAAGTTATCGCAAAGAGATAATTAATTGCGGACAAGAATCGTTATAAAGATATCTTCAGAAATATAGAGGATATTTATAACGAAAGATACGGTGATATCTTAGAATTTCTAAGATTCAATGACGAGGAAAATTCTTCTGTTTCCTCTGCATTTAATGCTACCATATCTGAATCATTGGTTACCAATCCGAGATGGTTTCAAGAAATTTTATTTTTAGATGATTAAACGCTGATTGTAATCATCAACGGATCTAATGGTTAACGAATAGGCGTTATTGATTTTAAAAGTGATGAATGATAATTTCGGCGATGTGATAATTCATTGCAGAATACGAATGAATATAATTCATGAATGTAGTAATCTTTAGGAAGATAACACCTGCTAAAGCTTTACTTGAATTCCGTTATGTTAATTTCAGAATGTGTAATTGATTTTGTATGAAGATGATTGTGTATCATTGTGAAGGTAGTGTGTATAATTAATGATTTATGAATCGAAATTGAAGAATGTACAGTGTATTAATGTGAGATGTAAATATTTCTAGGGTATTACCTACCCGTTAAAATATTTTCACAATTAACAGTTTGTACAATAGAATTTACAATCTTTATGAAGATATACGTTCATACATGTATTCTTCAGATATAATCATGGATTTAATGAGTTAATATATATTAAACTCATCTGATTTGCGGTTTGGAACGAGAGTAAATAATCTCCAAAACCTTTGAGATTTCATAATTGTCGCGAAATATTTCGCGAATGAAGTTATGAATCAATACATTCATCGTTACACTTGATTTATTATGAAATGACGTTTATTGTGTTGAAGCAGTGATTAACAATTGTTAAGTCATTAACGAAGGGTGTACTTCATAGCATATTAGTGATATGAATTAACCAAGTAGTACATACTAGTTGAGATTCACACGTAATTGCTTAGTACGACAAGATTTATTATTGTTCCAAATCATATATATAAGATATACATATATAATTCTTCACGAAGAATGAGTCAATACATCTTAGCTCATTATTACTAATATTCCTTGGTATCTATGGGCGTTTGATGTTTGAGGTACTGAGTGTGATGTTGAGGCGTGAGATGCGGATGTTGTTGTTGATGAAGCTAATGCTGTTGGTTGTGATGCTGATGGTACTGGTTATGCTGCTGGTGCAGCTGATGCTTGTAGATATCGCACCGTATTCTCCAGTGCTACCACTCGAGCGCGAAGCTCGTTGACTTCTTCTACCATTCCGGGATGATTGGCGGTTGGAACAAGAGGGTGAATAAGATCTAAAATCTTTGATATTATATATTCGTGACGGGATACCCTGGAAAGAAGAGAGAAAATGGTGTTCCGAACTGGTTCGCCGGTAAGTGCTTCAGGTTCTTCGCCAAGAGGTGAATTTGATTGATGGAAGGGATCGCCTTCTTCTTGCCTCCATTGATTGAGTCGGCTACGAACCCATCCCCAATTCATCCAGAATAGATGATGGCTGATTGGTTCGTTTGTTCCGGTTACGCTGCCGTTGGAGCTCAAGGAGTTCGAGAAATTCATATTATGTGTTTGGAATAGGGTTTGATATGAAATGGTTATTGAATACTAAATGATATATTCGTCTCCTTGAATACGTATTTATAGCAAAAAGATTTCCGTAATTTACGGAGGAAATTTAGGAAAAGTGGTAGACAAGGTCTATTGGGATAGATATGATAAGATATGATTTGTCTATACTCCAATAATGGCAGTATGACGTGTCGAGATTATAAAATGATAAGTATGTAATCTAATAATCTTTCGATTAAAGACTTTCAATTCGTATACTGTGATAACCCAATGACATTTTTCGGTTTGCAAACCGATGCATAAAGGTATAAGGCATATAGGTACGTGATATAACAGGGAGTTATATACATTTGAGTATGAATAGTAACAATTATAGGAGTTTCAAAAATCATGGATAATATTTCATGTAATACATATGTAATACACAAAACCATGATAGGTGACATAGGAATGTCAAGAATTTCAGAAATCATGGTGTCGCATTTAAATGCGTTGGCGTAATTGGATAATACTTAGGAAAGTGAGCAGAGTTCTTAGGTTGGCTCGGCATTCTAAGATAAGTAAAGTTTCTAAAGTATAGTGTAGCATTTAACAGTTAAAGGCAACAAGTAAAGGCACTACGGTCAAGGAAAGTTGTAGTCCTACATTGCTAAGGTACCTAATTGTATAAGGCACACATAAAATGCAATCCTGGTTCTCTACAACAACCTGCTCTGATACCAATCTGTCACACCTCCAAATAGGGCCTGGGGTATTTGTGACTAATTATATCAAATCACAGTTGTATAAACGAGAACGACTCTACATGAGACGTTTTGTTGAGTTTTGCAGCGGAAGATAAATATGTCTTTAATTGATATGATATGTAATGAAGACTCTAAGCATAGCAAGCAATCATCATCAAAGCAGTAGATATACAGCGGAAGCAATATTTAAGTACGTGAGAATAAACATGCTTAAAAAGTCAACACGAGGTTGAGTGAGTTCATAGGATTGTCATAAATAATGATT
Source organism: Rutidosis leptorrhynchoides (assembly GCF_046630445.1). Lineage (NCBI taxonomy): Eukaryota > Viridiplantae > Streptophyta > Magnoliopsida > Asterales > Asteraceae > Rutidosis > Rutidosis leptorrhynchoides. The sequence continues at coordinate 149,752,690 of NC_092337.1, forward strand.
TTAGTAATAGTGTTAGACCACAAGATTTGTTTTTCATAAGTAGATCACTCAGATCCAGTCAAGTTGATCTCCCGCAGGATCAAAAAGTTATGCCAGTGCGTGATATTTAAACTAAACGTTGTTTGCCCCGTGACAAATTGTTCTGTCCTTGTCGTTTAATTTCATTATCAAGTAATACAAAGACTTAGTCAAATGTATCGGGGACGTTACTCCCGATAGGCCTATCCCCAATAATTAAGAATGCCGCAGCAATTAAAAATATCACTGTAGGGACTTAGTCGGACATAGCCGGGTATAGCATAGTTTTAACAGTTGGTACTGATATTTAGACTAGACTTTCAAGTTTGCCCCGTAACAAGTTATCGTTTATACTTGTCGGTTGGGGACTTGCTGGTCATAGCTCAACATATCACAGTTTAATAGTTGGTACTTGTATTTAGACTAGACTTTCAAGTTTGCCCCGTAACAAGTTATCGTTTATACTTGTCGGTTGGGGACTAGCTGGTCATAGCCCAACATATCACAGTTTAATAGTTGATATGTGTAAAACAGTTATAAAAGTTGCGCATGTATTCTCAGCCCAAAAATGTAAAGAGTAAAAGGGATCATATGAAACTCACATTAAATAGCAGTTGAAGTATTCCACGCAAGAAGGAAAGTAAAGCAAGTAAGTGATCTGGATATCAACTAGTAGTAATTCTTCAAAGAGAGAATGAGAGAAATTTTGGTGTGAGTTTGAATAAGAAATGAGAGGTATTTATACTTGAAAAAATTAGGTAAAAAGAATAAAATAATTAAAAGAAAAAGAAATATTTTAATTTTTAATGGGATTTTAAAATTCAAAAGTATTAAATGTTAGGTCATGGGATAATGCACAAAATAAAATAATAAAAGTAGTTTTCCATTATAATTTTTAATTAAAAAGTAATTTATTTATTTATTTATTTATTTATTTTATTTAAAAAATCATTTATTTTAAGGATTTTTTTTTATATTTTTTTAAAATAAACAAATTGATTTACTACTTTTCCAAGAATATTTGTCAATATTTTTTTTTATTCATAATAACAATACTGATAATAAAGATATTAATTATTGATATATTGTTAAAAAAGGATATTAATAATAATAATATTAATATATCAAATTAATGGGTAATTATTTACAAATAATTGTTCGTGAATCGTCGGAATTAGTCTAGGTTAAATGAAATCATATAAAGATTTTTGTTTAAATTTTGCCGAAAATTTACGGGTTGTCACAATCGTGAGGTTAAAAGACTTAAGCAAAACAAGATACCAATTGTTAAGGTTCGATGGAATGCTCGTAGAGGACCCAAGTTCACCTGGGAACAAGAAGATCAGATGAAAAAGAAATACCCGCACTTATTTCCAGAAGATACGTCAACACCTCCAACTGCTTAAAATTTCGGGACGAAATTTATTTAACGGGTAGGTACTGTAGTGACCCGAACTTTTCAATATTTATATATATTAAATGAAATTGATATTTACATGATTAAGTGTTTCCAACATGTTAAGCAATCAAACTTGTTAAGACTTGATTAATTGAAATAGGTTTCATATAGACAATTGACCACCCAAGTTGACTGGTGATTCACGAACGTTAAAACTTGTAAAAAACTATATAATGACATATATATGATTATATATATAGTTAACATGATATTATGATAAGTAAGTATCTCATTAGGTATTTTAACAATGAGTTATATACATAAAATTGTGTTTATTGAATTAAGAAACTCAAAACGATATATAACGATTATCGTTATAACAACGTCCTACTAATTACATATGAATCATATTAAGATATTGTTACACTATGATTAATCATGATAAATGATAAGTAAACATGTCATTATGTATATTAACAATGAACTACATATGTAAAAACAAGACTACTAACGTAAGGATTTTGAAACAAGACATATATGTAACGATTATCGTTGTAGCGACATTTAAATGTATATATATCATATTAAGATATATTAATATATCATAATATCATGATAATATAATAATTTAACATCTTATTAGATATAATAAACATTGGGTTAACAACATTTAACAAGATCGTTAACTTAAAGGTTTCAAATCAACATTTACATGTAACGACTAACGATGACTTAACGACTCAGTTCAAATGTATATACATGTAGTATTTTAATATGTATTCATACACTTTTGAAAGACTTCAAAACACTTATCAAAATACTTCTACTTAACAAAAATGCTTACAATTACATCCTCGTTCAGTTTCATCAACAATTCTACTCGTATGCACCCGTATTCGTACTCGTGCAATACACAGTTTTAGATGTATGTACTATTGGTATATACACTCCAATGATCAACTCTTAGCAGCCCATGTAAGTCACTTAACACATGTGGGAACCATCATTTGGCAACTAGCATGAAATATCTCATAAAATTACAAAAATATTAGTAATCATTCATGACTTATTTACAAGTAAACAAAATTACATATCCTTTATATCTAATCCATATACCAACAACTAAAACCACCTACAAACACTTTCATTCTTCAATTTTCTCATCTAATTTATCTCTCTCAAGTTCTATCTTCAAGTTCTAAGTGTTCTTCATAAATACTATAAGTTCTAGTTTCATAAAATCAAGAATACTTCCAAGTTTGGTAGCTTACTTCCAATCTTGTAAAGTGATCATCCAACCTCAATAAATCTTTCTTATTTACAGTAAGATATCTTTCTAACACAAGGTAATACTCATATTCAAACTTTGATTCAATTTCTATAACTATAACAATCTTATTTCGAGTGGAAATCTTACTTGAACTTGTTTGCGTGTCATGATTCTGCTTCAAGAACTTTCAAGCCATTCAAGGATCCTTTGAAGCTAGATCTATTTTTCTCATTTCTAGTAGGTTTATCCATAAAACCTGAGGTAGTAATGATGTTCATAACATCCTTCGATTAATATATATAAAACTACCTTATTCGAAGGTTTAAACTTGAAATCACTAGAACATAGTTTAGTTAATTCTAAACTTGTTCGCAAACAAAAGTTAATCCTTCTAACTTGACTTTTAAAAACAACTAAACACATGTTCTATATCTACATGATATGCTAAGTTAAACATTTAAAACCGGAAAACACGAAAAACACCGTAAAACCGGATATACGCCGTCGTAGTTACACCGCGGGCTGTTTTGGGTTAGGTAATTAAAAACTATGATAAACTTTGATTTAAAAGTCGTTCTTCTGGGAAAATGATTTTTCTTATGAACATGAAACTATATCCAAAAATCATGGTTAAACTCAAAGTGGAAGTATGTTTTTCAAAATGGTCATCAAGACGTCGTTCTTTCGACTGAAATGACTACCTCTTACAAAAACGACTTGTAACTTATATTTCTGACTATAAACATATACTTTTTCTATTTTGATTCATAAAATAGAGTTCAATATGAAACCATAGCAATTTGATTCACTCAAAACGGATTTAAAACGAAGAAGTTATGGGTAAAACAAGATTGGATATTTTTGCTTGTTGTAGCTACGTGAAAATTGGTAACAAATTTATACAAATCATATACTAGCTAACTTATATTGTATTGTACATGTATTCTAATATATTATGTAATCTTGGGATACCGTAGACACGTATGCAAATGCTTTGACATATCATATCGACCCATCTATATATATTATTTGGAACAACCATAGACACTCTATATGCAGTAATGTTGGAGTTAGCTATATAGGGTTGAGTTTGATTCCAAAAATATATATACTTTGAGTTGTGATCTAGCCTGAGACGTGTATACACTGGGTCGTGGATTGATTCAAGATGTTATATATCGATTTATTTCTGTACATCTAATTGTGGACAACTAGTTGTAGGTTACTAACGAGGACAGCTGACTTAATAAACTTAAAACATTAAAACGTATTAAAAATATTGTAAATATATTTTGAACATACTTTGATATATATGTACATATTTGTTATAGGTTCGTGAATCGACCAGTGGCCAAGTCTTACTTCCCGACGAAGTAAAAATCTGTGAAAGTGAGTTATTGTCCCACTTTTAAAAATCTAATATTTTGGGATGAGAATACATGCAGTTTTATAAATGTTTTATGAAATAGACACAAGTAATGGAAACTACATTATATGGGTGAATGATCGAAGCCGAATATGTCCCTTTTGCTTGGTAACCTAAGAATTAGTAAACCGATCTACTAATTGACGCGAATCCTAAAGATAGATCTATTGGGCCTAACAAACCCCATCCAAAGTACCGGATGCTTTAGTACTTCGAATTCGTTTTTATCTTGTCCGAAGGATTTCCTGGAATGATAGGGGATATTCTTATATGCATCTTGTTAATGTCGGTTACCAGGTGTTCACCATATGAATGAATTTTATCTCTATGCATGGGATGTATATTGAAATATGAAATCTTATGGTCTATTATTACGATTTGATAATATATAGGTTAAACCTATAACTCACCAACATTTTTGTTGACGTTTTAAGAATGTTTATTCTCAGGTGATTATTAAGAGCTTCCGCTGTTGCATACTAAAATAAGGACAAGATTTGGAGTCCATGCTTGTATGATATTATGTAAAAACTGCATTCAAGAAACTTATTTTTGATGAAATATATTCTTATTGTAAACCATTATGTAATGGTAGTGTGTAAACGGTATATTTTAGACTATCATTATTTGATAATCTACGTAATGCTTTTTAAACCTTTATCAATAAAATAAAGGTTATGGTTGTTTTAAAAATGAATGCAGTCTTTGAAAAACGTCTCATATAGAGGTCAAAACCTCGCGACGAAATCAATTAATATGGAACGTTTAAAATCAATATGAACGGGACATTTCATCGGATGTACACCCAATTAAGGGAGGATATGTAGCTTTTGCTGGAGATAAAGGAGGTCAACATTTCAGCTCAAGGTTTATTAAAGAATGAAAAAGTTAGTTTCGACAAAGTGAACTATTGTCAAGAGCTTGCAAACAATTTGTCGTCGGTTTCACAAATCTGTGAAAAATCTTTCAAAGTAGCATTTGATGATGAATTCTGCTACATTTTGAAACCAGAGTTTGTGATTCCTCCAGAAATGATTTTGATGAAGGCTCCTAGACAAGCTGATTTATACATGCTAGATATGAATGTTGCTACTTCAACTGCTGAACATCATCATGCATTTGTTTCTAAAGTGACTGAACAAGATTCTATTACATGGCACATGCGCATGGGTCATTTAAGCTTTCGAAAAATGAATCACCTTGTCCACAATAATCTTGTAGAAGGTGTTGATCTTCGATCTTTTCAGATTCCATGAACATGTGTTCCGTGTAAGAAGGGTAAGCAGAATAAGAAAGCTAATAAGCTGGTAAAGTATAATCCAATCTCTGCTCCACTAGAATTGTTACATATGGATCTTTTCGGTCCAATTCGTTTTGAAAGCATTGATGGAAGTAAGTACTGTCTGGTGTTAACTGATGATTATTCAAGATTATCTTGGGTAATGTTTTTGAAAGAGAAGTCCGATACATTTGAGAATTTGAAAGTGTTAATCAATCGATTAGAGACATGTTTTAATCTAAAGGTAAGAAAGATTCGTTGCGACAACGGTACAGAATTCAAGAATCAGTATCTTGCAGGTTTTTGTATTGAAAAAGATATCAATATGCAGTTCAGTTCTGCATACGCTCCTCAGATGAATGGTGTTGCTGAAAGAAAGAATAGGGTTTTAATTGAGACAGCTAGAATAATGCTATCAGATTCATCGTTACCTATTCATTTTTAGGGAGAAGCTGTTGCTAATGCTTGCTACACTATGAATCGAGTTCTAACTATTAAGCGACTGGGTAATACTTGCTATGAGTTATTGCATGGGAGAAAACCATCATTGAAGCATCTAGAACCATTTGGTGCACCTTGTACCATTTTGAAAAGAAAACCAGGAAGTAAATTTGATTCTAAAGTGGTTACTGGAGTATTTCTTGGGTATAGTTCTCATAACAAGCAAGTTTTCAACAAAGAAACAAGATGTGTTGAAGAATGGTCTGAAGTTGACGTCCAAAGGAATCAAACGAAGAGTGCTCCTAAGAGTCATCCTTGGATTTATAACTATGATGAGCTGATTGACTCATTCAATCTTGCTCCAGATTAGACGGGGAATGAAGTAGAGTTACAAATGCTGTTTGATCTACAGAATGAACCAGAAGTATCTGCACCTACTTTAATTCTAACTCCATTACCGACAAGCAATGAGCCAGTTCAAGATTCATATCAAGATGTTGATCCAATGTACGATACCTGCGGATTTGATATTTCAAGTGAAAGTTCCGACAATCCTGAAGATATTGGAGATACTACGAATCTACACCATGAGATACCTGTTTCCGCACAACCAGTTCCCAGAACTACAGCTGCTCATCCTAGAGAGAATATTATTGAAGATCCAAATGTGTGTGTTAGAACAAGAAGACAAGTTCAGTTTGATGGTCAAGTTGATACTCATATGACAGCTGCTGCTGCATACTACGAGTACTCTTGTCATATTTCTAGAATAGAGCCAAAGACAACAAAAGAAGCCTTGAAGCATGTTGATTGGGTCATGGCTATACAAGAAGAGATTCAGCAATTCAACCGTTTAGATATTTGGAAGTTAGTTACCAAACCGCATGGAGCTAAAGTAATTGATCTCAAATGGGTTTGGAAGTGCAAGTTTGACGAAGATGGCAATGTTATCCGTAACAAAGCAAGATTAGTTGCTAAAGGTTATCAGCAAGATCCTGAATTCGATTATGATGAAGTTTTTGCTCCTGTTGCCAGATTGGAAGCTATTCGTATTTTCTTGACTTTTGCATCATTTATGAAGTTCAAAGTGTTTTAAATGGATGTCAAGAGTGCATTTCTTTATGGAAAGCTTAATGAAAGAGTATATGTCAGTCAACCACCGGGTTTTAAATATCATCTTCATCCTGACAAAGTTTACCGCTTACAGAGAGCACTATATGGTTTACATCAAGCCCCACATGCTTGGTATGGACGTTTGTCAAGTTATCTGATCAAAAAAGGTTATCAAATGGGCACGGTAGATTGTACTTTGTTCACGAAAGTTAAAGATGATGATATTATCTTAGTCCAGATTTATGTAGACGACATTATTTTTGGTGCTACAAAGAAGGAACTCGTTGACGAGTTTGAGCAGGTGATGAAAGACATATTCGAAATGAGTAAATTGGGTCTCTTACACTATTTTCTTGGTTTGCAAGTCGAACAAACTGATAATGGAATTTTTCTTCACCAAGCAAAGTATGTGAATGATATACTCGAACGTTTCGGTATGACTCAAGAACGTCCTGTATCGACCCCGCTAGCTGTGAATCACGGTACGTATTTCGTTAGACTGTGAGGGGGAGCCTGTTGATCCTACATACTATCGAGCAATCATCAGATCGCTCATGTATTTCACTTCATCTAGGCCGAATAATTTGTTCGCAACATGTCTATGTGCATATTATCAAGTTAATCCGAATACAGTTCATCTTACAGCTGCCAAAAGAATTCTACGTTATCTGTTACATTCTCCAAATCTCGGCATCTGGTATTCGAATGAAGACAAGTTTGATCTTGTAGCATATAGTGATTTAGACTATGCTGGTTGCAAAATCAACAACAAATCTACATCAGGTGGATGTCAATTTCTAGGTGAAAGGCTGGTGACCTGGCAATGCAAGAAACAAACTGCAGTTGCTCTTTCCACATGTGAAGCTGAATATATTGCTGCTGCTAGTTGCTGTTCGCAAGTTGTTTGGATTCAACAACAACTTCGCGATTGCGGACTAAGAATCTCTTTCTCCCCTCTTTATATTGATAATGCTACTGCTATCGCAATTACTAAGAATCCTGTGCAACATTCTAAGACTAAACACATAGGTGTTAAGTATCACTTTCTTAGGGATTGCCATAAGAAAAAGATAATTGAGGTTAAGAGAATATGTACTAAGGACCAGAGGGCTGACCTTTTCACTAAGGCTTTTGATAAATCTAGGTTCTTGCTACTTTTAGAGATGAATGGCATTGTTGATCGAGACAAAGTAATTTTGGATGTTGATTGTGAGGTTTAATCAAACTTTTAGACTTTGCATGTAGGATGCATGACATATAGATTTTAGTTTCTGATTATTTGTACTGCATATTTTTGCTTTCTGTCTAAATTTCCTTGCATGATTTCTTTCATGTTTGCATGCTAGTCTGTAGCTATTTTCCGTTTCTTCTATTTTAAAATGCTAAAGAACAAAACGATTTTATGTTTTAGCATTTTAGGGGGAGTATATGTTTCAACAGAAAATACCTAAAAATTGTAAAATGCCTCATCAGAAAATCCTAAAAAAGATGAAATTCCAAAAATGAGCTTGTTTTGATTAATATGTTGGAGATGATGATATTACTGTACTGAGAATTGATATATTTAATTAGTAAGGACTGATTTGAACGTTTATGTTTATCTGTTGTGTGATGTACTGATAGATGTGACTTATGAATTCTTGGCATTAGACAATCATAATAAGAATAATGATCATCTAAGATTCAGAAGTCATGGACGATCTGTAGCGTTCGAAGGTAATCACCTAATTATCTGCGAAACTGTATCTAATGATAATTATTGAGGAACTCAATAGTCGGTTGAGGGTATCCCCTATCATAATTGATAATCGTTAGAGAAAGTTGGTGTTAGATGTCCCCAAGCAATATTCAAACGTTGCTCTACCAATTCAACCTCACAGCTATGACTGGGACATTCAATAGATCATGTAAGGGGTTGAGGATTATCTGTTTGGCTGGTGCATACCACGTTGTCACGGGCCTAAGACTTAATAATCAAAACTAAACCCTGAAATTACAGAGAAAATTAGTGTATGTTGAAGTAGGTATTCATTCTCACTTAAAGTTGAAAAGTATGATTCTTTATTGCGGACCGTTTAAGCATTTAAGGGAGAACACCTTCGAGTGATCTAAGCACACAACAAAGAAACATGAATAAAAATGGAAAATCCATTCATGATGGCGTTCAAAATCAATCTATCAAAAGAAAATGATATGATGAAAAAGTAAAATATCAAAAGAAAATCAATGTCAATAATAATTGGCGTATCAAGATGGCAAAGTCCTGAAAGTTGAAAGAATGAGGAATGCTGATTCATGAAGAGCTCATAAAGAACTCAGATCATTCTTAGTGTGACACCCCCGCGCAGCTTGAATTGTTTAATCACGACGTTCACACTGAACTATCAAGATTCTTGTCGTCTGCGATTTAGAGTTATACCTATTAAGACTGTAAGTTGGAAAGATACTTACCTAGATATACTCTAAATAATATATAAATGAAAGTTTAACTTTCGATTCCGTTTTCCATGTCAACTTGAACATAAAGAAGTTAAGGGCCTTGAGATTTATTTCGTGTGACGACTGGTCATCAGGTAAGTCTGCTTTAACTGTAGACCAATACCCGCGGTAAATAATGCGCCTATTCAAATAATCCAATATATTTTGAGATCACCCGAGCCAACTAGATTGAAGATTGTCAACATATTGATAGAAGCCAAAGGCTGACAGGGTTATTCAAAATGCCGCGAGAACCATCATGTTCAATTTGAATGAAGTACATGGATAGAGATAACGAAAAGTTACGTGTAATGAATTGACAACCTAATAGAAACACACAATCATAAGTGATGAAAGAATCAAGGATTAATGAACTTAGCGTGATCTCAAAAATCACTGCTCTTTAATGTTCAAGTAATTAATGCCAACATGATGGTCGAAGTGTCCGGAATAAATATGTTCATGTTTAATTAGGATTGATATCAGTAATCGCATGATAATAGACATAGGCTGGATAATTAGGAATGAACAACAAAAGTTGATTCAATATGTCAGTTCTGATCCATTTTTAAAATTGTCAAATCATCTTACTCACAAAAAGAATTTAGATTTGAATGTTTTTGCTTATCTCTCTGTTAAATAGTTTGCAATGAAGACTGTAAAACAACAAAAAGATTTTGTTTTGCATGTTGTTGCATTTCATGATAGAATGTCTTTCATTTGAATATTTTTAGTTGCATGAGATTACATCTCAAAGAATTCATAAAGATTTTGTCTTTCCTTTATTTTCTGATTATCCTCTGAAAGCCCAATGACATCTGAAAGAACCTTGTTAAGATCAAGATATTTTTAGCCATCAAATCCATAAGATAGAAGTGTTTCTTAGAGCTTGTGATTGTTTGAAGGACTTTAATGATTTAAGGTGTTAGTGACCTTAAGATGACATTACACTATAGGACTTACTCATGTGAAACAGAATGTTTAGAGTAATAACCTCGTTTTGGTTAAGATGTTTGGACTGCCTAAGTGTTAGTGTTCATTTCTTGATGGATTAGTGATTTATGACTCAAATTGAAGATGCTAGTTAGCTCTAAGATTGACAAAAGAGTCGAAATCCTAAGTTTTTGAAAATTTGAATTTGCCTAAGTGGCTCACTCGCACGTTTGAAGTGTGAACTGTACGAGTTATCACGTGATTGAGGTTAACCATACGGATGACCCTGTTCTAGACTTGTCTAAAGACTTATGGGTCACACGCATGAGTGACTGTGAGGCACGCGGTTGGAAGGTAAATTGTGTGCCCAACCGTACGGTTGAGCACGAGAGTATAAATATGGGGTGCTGAGCACAGTCGCTCACACTTGCACACCCACATCATTTTTCTCTCAAAATTTGATCTTCACCAATCACATTTTCCTCCATAGGTTTTGATAACATCAATATCCGATCACAGCGCCACTAACTAGGTACAATTTGATCGAGTTTTGCTTGCTTAATTTGGTGTTTGAATGTGTCGAAACCCTAGTGGGTATTAAATCGAATTTTGTATAATTGCAGTGTGTTTTGATGTTTGTTTGATGTTGTTTTGAGTTAAACGGTACCTAAGCTTACTATCATGATGTAAATCGGCCTCTAAAACACTCAAACATGTAATCCCATTGATTTGAAAATAGCATTTAATATTGGTTTCATCAGACATGCACGAGTGACTCTCACTCGCACGCGTGGGACATGACTCGCACGAGTCAGTACACGGTTATGGCTTAACTGTGTAAACACTTGAGCCCACTCATTTGACTTTACTTGTGTTTATTTAGATGCTCACTCGTTTGACTGAGCTGACACGTGTGCTTAACCACACGAGTCACTACACGGTTGACTCACTCACTTATCCATGTTGCCTCAAACGTGTACCTTGTCTGAAACCATGTTATTACTCAAACGTGTCAACAGTGACACGAGTGACAATGTTACTCGCACGACTGACCTCTCAGCCGCACGTGTGACAGTACCACTCGCACGATTTGTCCTGTTTAACAAGTTTATGACACTTTGTTGCGAATGCTTTGATGATTTATGAATTATGATATTTCTAACATTTCTGTTGATGTTTCAATTTGTTAAGATACTTCCAATGGCTGAAGAACAAGTTAATGTTCTGGTTGTTAATCAAGAAGCTCAGGGGGAGCAAGCACAGAACCCTCCGGTTAATCCTGTAAATCCACCTGCTCAACCAGAGATTATTCTAGAAATGGGTGAGCTTAACAATCAAGTCGCTCTCTACGACACTACTCTTGAAGATATTGTGGATTTTCTAAAGCGATCAAGGATCCATACTGCTATCTTAACTCCATGCACAGCCTAGTATAGCTACCAAAGGGAATTCTGGAGAAATGCAGTACTTGATGTGTCAGAGGATGAAGCTAAGCTGGTTAGTAATGTTCAAGGGCACGAGATTATTGTTTCCAAGACTGTGATTAGGAGGATCCTAGGCTTTAATGATGAGAACTGCTCCCACATGACAATTAATCGAGAAAGAATCCACGGATGCTTCAAGAGATGTGGATACTCTGGTTACCTTGCTGGTAATTCTGAACTGATGAAGACTCTTCTACCTCCACAATATTGATATCTTGCTCACGTGTTGATGCACTACTTGATTGGACGAAAAGCAGGTTTTGATAAGCTGAATGAGAAAGTGCAGAGTATGTTTGTTGCACTCGTCCTAAAAGTTCCGTATGATTTCTCCGGATTTGTTTTCTTTTACTTCAAATCTAATCACTTCAGTTCCACACAGAGATATCTTATCTACGCCCTTTTTCTTTAATTGATTATCAACGATGCTGCACCAGACTTACCTAAGCTTGAACATGATATTATTTATCTACGTCCAATGAATGATGTGACTTTTCAAAGAATGGAGCAAACACAAAACGAGGGTTTAAAACCTGATTTTAAAAGAAAGCTTGTTTGCCATCTTATCAAGGAGGATTATAGATGTCCATATGGTAATGCTTGGAGAAACGATGATTTCGATTCTAACTATGAAGTTACCGATGAGGAAGAAGGAGAATATGATAATCAAAAAGCTGCTGGTGAAGCACAAGGTGGAAACAATGATGATGATAATGATGGTGATGATGATGAAGCAACTGAAGAGGATGTTAGTTTAATTCAAAGGAAGAGTAAAGGGAAACAACCAATGACATCTGAGCAACCTAAAAGGAAGGAGAGGAGAAACAAACACCATTATGACTCATCTCAGAGATCATCACATGGAGGTTCAAGGCAACAAGCTCAACGCCAACCTTTCGGCTTTATGAAGGATGCTAGATCCGCTGTAACCTCACCGAAAGCTGCAGTTACAACACCTCAAGTTACCCCATCGGAATTCAAGACACAACAAAATCTTCTTTTGTCGTTGATCACGAAGATTACAAATCTTGAAAATCAAGCCGTTGAGGAAAAGAAGGCAAGTGATGCAAAGATTGAGTTGTTAGTGGAAGATAATAAGAATTTGTGGAGACGTGTGAATCGTCAGAAAGGAAAGACTGAGAAACTGAAGAAATAGATTATTGAAATTAAAAGTGACAATGAAGAGAAGTTGAAGGAGTTGAATGATAAGATTAAACAACTCACTTCTGGTAAAACCAAGTTGATAACGGAGGGAGGAGAAGAATATTCTTCTGATTTGGGTGGTGACAAAAAAGATGAAGAAGACACTATCACTGGAGGACCCTCTTTTGGATACCCGTTAGTGATGCCTATTCGAAGTTTTAATGAATATGGTGAGGTCTTTACTGCTGAATATTATATGAATTATTCAAATGTTTTTAATGATGAAGAAAAGGGGGACGTTCCACCAAGTGATTTCCCAATGGAACAGCTTGCTGCTCTGGCATACGACACTGATAATGATACAGAGGATGCAGAGACAGTTGAAGCTGAAAACAAGGCTCCACTAGAAGAGCCAGCTGCTGAAGTCCCTCCCGAATCAATCCAAAATATCGATTTAAGTGATTTTGATAATTTGTTCGAGGATTAAAAGAGTGAAGATTTTGTCGGTAAAAGTAATGTGAAAGAGGATGTGATTATTAAATTCAAAGATGAACTGGTGACAGAATCTGAGAGTGAAGAAGAAGAAGAAGAAGAAGAAGAAGAAGAAGAAGAAGAAGAAGAAGAAGAAGAAGAAGAAGAAGAAGAAGAAGAAGAAGAAGAAGAAGAAGAAGAAGAAGAAGAAGAAGAAGAAGAAGTTGAGATTGTAATACCTTCGCTCGAGCCCTACTCGAATCCATCAGTCAATACTTTAAGTGAGTTTTTCAATTTGAGTAGTGAGGTGAAAACGAAGAATTTGATTGAATTAGAAAAGGCGAGGAAGGTATACATGGAGCAAATCAAAGAAGTTGATGTTTTAATGGAAAGGATAAGAGAATCTGACATGAGAAACTGCTTGTTGAGAAAGAAAGAAATGAGACTGAACTAAAAAGGAAGAAACTCCGAGCCGAGCAAGCTAAGGCAGAGGGATGGAATGAGATTAAGAAGTGGTTCGAACGTGATAGGGTTAAAGTGAATAAAAACGTTGAAGAAAACGAGATTCGTCAAAGTTGGTGAAAACAGAACGTTGTTAACCCTGATCAGATGAATAAACTAGAACTCGAGCAAAAGTTTGTTAGTTTCTATGAAAAAGGGAAGAGAACCAAGAAGTATGCCAAGGGTAAAATATTGAGCTGGGGTTACATCAAGGAGATAAATTGTTTTGCGATCAAAAGAGTAAGAGGAGTTGATTACATGGCAAGACCGAGTCACTTCAAAACTCTACCTTACTTTGAGATCATGCAACTTGTAACATCTCGTCTTTCTCCGTTTACTTTCCATTTATCTATTTTAGAAGTCCGTTATATAATTATAACATCTTCCGTTTATAGCGTTTTTAAAATATTTCGTTTAAGTAATTCACGCACCCGCTTTCAAACTCGAGGGACTAAACTTGCCAAGGGATCAAACTAGTTGACTAGGTCAACTAGTCAATCCCTCCTCCTCCACTCATTCATCACCTCCTCACTTTCTAATACTTCCATTTTATGCTCTCAACACCCAATTCAAAGATTCATCATCCATTTTCGATCTAGCAAGCGTTCTTCAAAACAAATCACATATTCGGAATCCTTGCATCTTCCTCTTCAAATCCATACCAACATCATCTCATTTGGATAACTTTCTAAAAACACTAGATTTTATGTTCTTGATGTGTTTGACTTATAAAAGTGTTAGTTAGTGACTATGGCTCGAGTCTAACATGAATATATGGTTTGTATGCTCGATCTTGTTGTTTTAGTGTAACTAGCTTGAACTTGCAAAGTGTGTATTTAATCTTGAATTTTGGATGATTAATGTTGTTTTTATGTTAAAGTTTATGTATTAAATGTGTTACTAGCATCACTAGCTTAATTTTGATGTGTAGGTTGATTAAGAAAACTTCACTAACATGATTAAGGATTTTATTATTGTTAGTTAGGGTTTGGTAGCCTTGAATGTGATTTTTGATGCATTAAAAGCCTTGAAATGTTATTGATAAGTGTTTAGTTGTATTGTATGCGTAATTACCTACGAAACGGCGTATTATATATGTGCATTTAATTCCCGAATCATCAATGTGCATTTATGATCTTGAATGCAATAAATGATGAACATTTAATGTGAATTTGGTTTTTGTAAATGTTGGATTGATTGATGAGATGTGTTTAGTTGTTTTCCTCGTCAAAATACCTTTTCCATGATATAAGATATATGTTTTGATTGTTTGCGGATCATAAATTGTGATTGTTTGAAGTTTGGTTCGTGCACTTATGATTTTTTTCAGCAAAGCAGAATTTGTATACCAATCTGGATGCCGTCCCAATCTTTGGACACCATCCAGACCTTCAATGCTGGACGCCGTCTAGCCTATTTGGACGCCGTCCAAATGAACTACAGAATTCAGTTTTGGTTGGTCGTTTACCATTTAATTTTAACTATGCTACGCACCTCCGATTAACATGTAAGTTATTCTAGCATGCTTATATATGATTAAAAACCTCAGAAAAATTGTCCGAGACCCGACCCGAACGTGTTGACTTTTTCGTTGACTTTGACTCGACCAAAGTTGGCTTTTAATCAAACGTAACCAAATACTTATGCAATCGTTCTAACTTGTTTTTATACTTGTATCTTGCATGAAACTTGACAATTTGACTCACATGCTATATAATCGAGTCGTAACGAGCCATATGACTAATTGAACAACTTTGACCAATCGTGTTTACCGTTATTGATACGACCTACTTGTTTAGGTCAAGACTAGCATTCGTTCTTGCACACGTTTTCTTGTGAAGTACCTATTTACCCGTGCACTCAAGTTGAGATCATAGTCCCACTTTTACTCTTTTGATACTTATATTTGGGATGAGAAAACATAAACGTTTCGTTTTACAAATTAAACACAAGTACGAAAACAAACATTCCACGAACGAGTTTGAACAAAAATCCTCAATTCAATTATCATTAGTTACACTTAAATGGTGTAAGCGAGAACTTATGTTGTGTGGATCCATACGGGTTTGACTAACCCTCATTCGGATGGTTCGCTACCGTTATTCGGATGAAATATATTCTTTACGGTGTATGTTCTAACACTATTATGCAGAGGTAAATGATACAGTTAAGCTTTGATAATTGGGTGCTTGATAAACAACAATATCTATGGAATTCAAACTATTGGAATAATCGACTTATACTGTGACGATCGCACCAAATCCATATGGACGAACACATCATTCATCGATTTCATTGCGAGGTATTTGCCCTCTATATGATACGTTTTGTAAATAGTGCATTCTTTTGAAAAGGCACACCATAAATGAATATTTAAATTAAAGGTTTTCGACATCTGATGATTTCTACATATAGACAATCACCGTAAATAATAGTTTACAATAGTACTTCCGTTGACAATGCAGTCAAAATAAGATACATGGTGATGATTTGGTGAATGCAACGTTTCCTTGAAAAATATGCCATGTAAGACTCCATGCACATAGCTTGTCTAACATATAAGCAAACAGCGGAAGACTTCTAAGGAACCTGAGAATAAACATGCTAACAAGTGTCAACACAAAGGATGGTGAGTTCATAGTTTTAATGTTTTGCAGAATCTGTACATAAAGGTGGATTACAAGATTTCAGTTGTTTCATCCAGAAATTTTTATCAAAATATTCTACACGATTGAGCACCCTAGTAACTAAGCTTTAACATTATAATAAGTACCCCTGTTTTAACATACAAGCTACCAACATGTACAATACACGCAATCCAACATGTACTAACCTCAAATAGCATACGTCTGTTTTATAGTTCTGGCTAGGGTTTCTATACCTGGAACAGATGGGGATGTCAAGCCCTATGGATCCATATACCACTATTCGCGCCCACCAGTTCTTATAACCGGCAGTTACTAGTTACCAAAGCTAAGGGATTTTTGGTTCAAACTCGGTGTAGAATTTAGTATGTACTTGTATCCATTGCGTTTAAAATAATGTGCATGTATTCTCAGCCCAAAAATATAGATTTCAAAAGCAATTAAAAATGGAGCATATGAAACTCACCTTAGCAGCACATAAAGTTGTTCACCGAAATGTGATCGAAACTCAGAATACCAAATAACCGTAGATCTCAACCTAGAGAACATATGTTGGTCAATAAATGTCTATCAAGCTAGGTCAGGTCATAGTGTATCACAATCCTAATGCTCTAGATCGACATACAAAGTTATCAAAAGTCATTTCAAAAAGTCAATTTGACTCAATACTATAGTTGAATGATCATGTCAATAGAAACATTTTAACATTTCACATAGTTTCCCAATTCTTGTAAAATTAAACTATAGTTTTTATAAGGCTTTAAAATATGATAAAACAATCAGTTTTGACAATTGCTTAACAAGACGAGACGTGCCTTATATAAAAATTCACTTACTCGATTAGTAATATTTGAAAATTCAATTTATCTATCTTATAAACAACTTGTTTAAATATCAATTGCAGATTCAAAAGCAATTTCAATTAATGTTAATCATAATTCAGTTGACCATATCTTTAAATTCGTTCATCGAAATTACACGATTTCTAAATGAAAAGTTATTTATTTTTCGCCAGCTTTTCAAAAACATGCATATCATATACCTTATATCAGTAATATTTGTATTAAATTCGTGATTCATCATAAACTATATAACGACAAAATTTAGCATACAAGCATGCATAAACATATATGTTCGAGCACTAGACATGGATACACTATTAATATATAAAAGATAAGATATGAATGCTCACGTATCAATATTGTGATTCAATATTGCAGGAAAGTACGTAGACACAACGGAGATGATAAACACTAGGTTTGACTTGCAAACAATACCCATGAACATTACCCATAACCTCCATTGCTATAACCCATAATTTCCTTAGCTTTAACCCGTTTGAGAACCCATTTTGAAAGTGACACGCTCATGACCTCGTCATAGTATTTTATGTATAATAATACTACTAATAATAATAATAAGATTAATAATAATAATAATAATAATAATAATAATAATAATAATAATAATAATAATAATAATATAAATAATAATAATAATAATATAAATAATAATACGGAGTAAAGATAGATAGATGTGTGTGTTTGTGAAGTAAACTGATCGAGCTTTTATAGATGTCTCCTGAATTCAGACCCCATGCGATCGCATGGGTTCTGTGCCTATATGCCATGCGATCGCATGGCTGCTCCTGCCAGCTCACATTTGTTTTGTAATTTAACTCGTCGACATAATTAAATATTAATATAATATATATAATTTAAATTAATTAATTATATATTATATTATATTCCCGTGCATAGTTGATTTGTAATTTTTGTTCCGATAAGTCGTACGTCGTTACTCGACTTATGTCCCGGTTCTGGTTTTTCGAACGTTACTTCGTACGCTTAGAAAACTAGCACTCTACGTTTAGTGACTCGTACCTTTGTCAAAATATTGACTTAAATTATCCATAAACTATACCACTCGAAATATAACTCATACATTTGAGTGTTTTGGTCATTTACTTCTATAAATCACCGTCTCGTAATTTATTAATATAATAGTATTTATCAAACATTTCATAACCAAGTTAATATCTATTCTCAATATTTATAAACACGTTTTTAAATATGCGTCGCAAGCTATTCATACAATTAATACTTGTTACGCTTTCAAGTTATAGTATATATATGTATCTATTTACATATAATTGTTCGCGAATCGTCGAAAACAGTCAATGGGTAATTGAACATATGAAAGTAGTTCAAAAATATTGAGATTCAGTTTTACAGACTTTGCTTATCGTGTCGGAAACCTTAATCATACAAAGATTAAGTTTAAATTTGGTCAGAAATTTTCGGGTCATCACAGTACCTACCCGTTAAAGAAATTTCATTCCGAAATTTGAGTGAGGTCATCGTGGCTAACAATAAAAATGTTTTCATGACGAATATGAGTTGATAAATAGAATTTTATCACCGTTGAATAATATGAATAAAACAATCCGATTACTCGAAGCGTATGAGAGAAGTTATCGTAAAAGAGTGAAATGAGGGAATAGAGATTCGTTTTAACTCTTGAAGTAGAAACGATTAATTTCCAGAATTTAAGAAATAGAGAATCTTCATAATCTAAATAAGATTTGATTCTTCGGGATTTAAGGAAATTATGATTTCCTTGGATTAAATGTGTAATCTACCTCGATTGCTATGTCTGATATTTCGCTATAAATTGACCTTTTCCGTTTCATTTATTTTCACCACTCCTATAATCTTCTTCCTTATTTCATACTTCCTAATAGATTGTGAAAATTCTTAATCCAGTTCTGATTCTTGATATTTTCTTGGCTATCGTATCCTTCATTCTTCTTTTTCATCTGCCACTAGAGGAAGTTATTTCCTTCTACTATTACCTTGGGGTTATAGTGTTTTTCATTATCCCGTGTCTTTATATTGCTATACGCATTGATATACACGGTTTATAATTTTGGAGTTTTTATCGGGCTTTTTATTCTCCATTATATTTTAGAGCTTTATGCTTTCGTTTTCTCTTCCCAACCTTAATTCAAGCGGATAATGGTCAAGAATTCGTAGGTATAAAGTTTTGGATGAACATAAATAATTTTCTAAGAAAGAAATGGTAATAGCATGATCTGATTGGTTAAATTACCAGAAATTCATGAAAAAGACCGAATCATCAAGAAAAATATTTTCTTGATATGTTTAGAGGTTAAATTGAATGAAAGAGTTATGTAACATGGTTCATGATGAGGGTACGATCTGTGAACCTTTATCACGTTCCATTAGAAACTCGGCATGACTTACTGTAATATAATCACGTTGATCAAGTGTCATTATATTATACTAACTCATGCTTCAATTCCCAACATTACTTCAAAACATCCATTTTTCAAATTTTTAAGATTTTAGAAACTAAAATACTTTCTTTTATGATGTAACACAGATAGCGCGAAGAGATAAATAATTTCGGATAATAATAGTTATGAAGATATCTTCAGAAATATCGAAGATATTTATAATAAAAGATATGATGATATCTTAGAATTTCTAATATCAAAAGGTGATGAAGAAGATTTGTTCATAAAGGTTTAGAGTCAGGAGCAAGGTATTCATTAATGACTTCAGCAAATACTGAATCATATGGATTCTTTGAAGGCAGGTTTAGTCTTTGTGATTTGTCCACAGCCTCCTTCATGGTCTGGTCAATCCGTTTTCTAGTTCCAAACCTTCTCTTTTTCTCAGCTTTACCACCATACTATTCTTTATCATCAAACTTTTGACGGTTAAGGTCGTTTACAATTTTTGCTGCTTCATCATCATTTTTTCAATTTCGGAGAACTAGTTTTGCAGTTTGGGGTGTTTTTCAGAAACTTCACATTCGAAGTATGTAAGTCTATAAGATAGACATTATATGTATATATAACTGTTGGCGTAGAATTGCTGCGAAATTCAAAATACTAATTGCTAATTCCCGGTAGTTGGTATGGAAATTACCGTTACAAGATGTGGATGAGTATATGATAGGGTTTCAATGAGTATAATGAATTTTTCGGAAGGTCAGGGATCAATGAAGTTGTTGGTAAATTTACTGCTAATGTGGTGGAACATGAAAGGTTCTCCAGTAACAAGAACGTATATGTCAAGGTTATAATAAGGCTAATCTGAAAAGTCGAAGTTGACTGGTTGGAAGTGTGGTAAACCTGGATACTTTGAACAGGGATTGAAAGATTATTTTCGGTAATAACAATGCTAAAGGATCTTTCACATTTTGAAGTCAAAGTATAGCTTTGAAAGATGTAGAGATCTAAGAATGATGTCACTTGTTAAATCTTGACTTGAATTCTGTTCTGTTAGAATATGTAATTGAATTTGAATAAGAACGGTTGTTCAGAATTCTATGAATGAATGTATAGCGTTGTAAAAGTAGTGGGTATAGTCAATAATTTTTGAATCAAAATTGAAGAATGTAAAGTGTAACATATTAATTGTGAACTTATATATTTTCCGGGTATTACCTACCCGTTAAAAATTTCACAAGTAATATTTTGTACAGAAGAATTTTACTACAGTCTTTATGAAAATATGTGTATGAATATTTTCTTCAGATGTAATACAGATTTAATGAGTTAATATCATATTAAGCTCATTTAATTTTCGGCTGGATTAGAAATGAATAATCTCTAAAACATTAAAGATTTCATAATCTTCATGGAGTATTTTACTAATGTAATCAATACTTCGTAATTCAGTTTTATTGATATTTCCTCAGTTTATCATGTTGGTGCTTATGGAACTCTTGCTAACTTCGCAAGGTACGAATGATGATTTTTGGAAAGTTTCAAGTACATCGAAAATGAAAGTGTTAAAATCAATCTTGTATTTGAATAATACACTTGATTTATTATGAAATAGAATCTATTAAGT
This sequence comes from Rutidosis leptorrhynchoides, assembly GCF_046630445.1. NCBI lineage: Eukaryota > Viridiplantae > Streptophyta > Magnoliopsida > Asterales > Asteraceae > Rutidosis > Rutidosis leptorrhynchoides. The sequence continues at coordinate 149,774,174 of NC_092337.1, forward strand.
CGAAGCAGAGATTATAGTTAACGATTGTTAAGTCATTAACGAAGGATGTATAGCATATTAGTAACATGAACTAATCGAGTAGTACTTACCAGTTATGATTCACATGTAATAGCTTAGTACGAAAAGATTTATTTTGATTTCAAATTTCACATATATATAAAGTATACATATAATTTCTTCAGGGGAAATGAGTTAATACTTCATAACTCGTTGATACAATATATGCGTTGTTGATTTGTGATGATGTTGGTGATTATGGAACTGGTGGAAATCGTGATGCTATAAGTGTTACTAGTGCTGACGATGCTGATAGTACTGACGTGCTGGTGATGCTGATGGTACTGTTGATGCTGCTTGTATAACAAGTCTAGCTTGTAAATCGCGCACTATTCCTGTCAGGTTTCACTTTATTATTTCTATCCGCCCACTTCTAATTTACAATATGCATTAGAATATATAATCTCTAAAACTTTTAGAAACTACATATTCTCTGCAGAATATTTCTTCGATGAAGTTATGAATCAATACTTCATCATTTGTTGTTGTTGATATTCCTTGGTATCTATAGGGCGTATGACGTTGATGCTCGTGGGAAAGATTGTGAAGTTGATGTTTGTGGTGCAGTTGTTGTTGGTGGTGGTAATGGTACTGTTGGTGTTGTTGTCGGTGGTACTGTTGATGCCGGTGATGCTGCTGGTGCTTGTAACCTTTGCACCATATTCTCCAAAGCCACTACCCGAGCGCGAAGCTCGTTGACTTCTTCTATTACACCGGGATGATTGTTGGTTCGGACGAGCGGATGAATAAGATTCAGAATTTGAGATAGTATATTATTGTGACGAGATACTCTGGAAATGAGAGAGAAAATGGTGTCTCGAACAGGTTCACCGGTAAGTGCTTCAGGTTCTTCGCCAAGAGGGAAATGTGGTGGATGGAAGGGATCACCTTCTTCTTGTCTCCAATGACTAAGCAGGCTACAAACCCATCCCCAATTCATCCAGAATAGGAGATGGCTGATTGGTTGATCCATTCCGGTTACACTGTCTTGGGAATTCAGGTGAATATCCATACTGGAATAGCTGTCGGAGTTTAAGGAATTTAAACTAGATACGGGATCCATCTTGTATAATTAGGGAGATAATTTTTGATATGAATTAGATTATAGAATTTAGTTTGGTATTCTTCAATACATAATTTACATATGTATATATAATACCAAATTTCATAAATCACGGAGAAATTTTCGGAAGATGTCAGGAAAAGTTTACAGTAACAGATACGCTAAGATATGAATTTTTGTCTATACACTATTTATGTAATAAATGCAGGAAAACGTGTCTAGACTTAAGAATGATAAGCATGTAATTTTAAGCGTGTCAAAACTTTTAACATGCAGACACGGTCGAAGTCTAGACTTACTAATGCATCTTAACAACTATCAGTTAGACACACTCATGCAAGACCTGGTTCGCTAGGACCAACGCTCTGATACTAACTGTGACGATCGCCCCAAATCCATATGGACGAACACGTCATTCATCGATTTCATTGCGAGGTATTTGACCTCTATATGATACATTTTGTAAACATTGCATTCTTTTGAAAAGGCACACTATAAATGAATATTTAAATCAAAGGTTTTCGACATCTGATGATTTCTACATATAGACAATCACCGTAAAAAATAGTTTACAATAGTACTTCCGTTGACAATGTAGTCAAAATAAGATACATGGTGATGATTTGGTGAATGCAACGTTTCCTTGAAAAATATGCCATGTAAGACTCCATGCACATAGCTTGTCTAACATATAAGCAAACAGCGGAAGACTTCTAGGGAACCTGAGAATAAACATGCTAACAAGTGTCAACACAAAGGTTGGTGAGTTCATAGTTTTAATGTTTTGCAGAATCTGTACATAAAGGTGGACCACAAGATTTCAGTTGTTTCATCCAGAAACGTTTATCAAAATATTATACACGATTGAGCACCCTGGTAACTAAGCTTTAACGTTATAATAAGGACCCCTGTTTTAAAATACATGCAACCAACATGTACAATACACGCAATCCAATGTGTACTAACCTCAAATAGCATACGTCTGTTTTATAGTTCTGGCTAGGGTTTCTATACCTGGAACAGACGGGGATGTCAAGCCCTATGGATCCATATACCACTATTTGCGCCCACCAGTTATTATAACCGGCAGTTACTAGTTACTAAAGCTAAGGGATTTTTGGTTCAAACTAGGTGTAGAATTTAGTATGTACTTGTATCCATTGCGTTTAAAATAAAGTGCATGTATTCTCAGCCCAAAAATATAGATTTCAAAAGCAATTAAAAAGGGAGCATATAAAACTCACCTTAGCAGCACATAAAGTTGTTCACCGAAATGTGATCGAAACTCAGAATACCAAATAACCGTAGATCTCAACCTAGAGAATATATGTTGGTCAATAAATGTCTATCAAGCTAGGTCAGGTCATAGTGTATCACAATCCTAATGCTCGAGATCGACATACAAAGTTATCAAAAGTCATTTCAAAAAGTCAATTTGACTCAATACTATAGTTGAATGATCATGTCCATCGAAACATTTGAACATTTCACATAGTTTCCCAATTCTTATAAAATTAAACTATAGTTTTTATAAGGCTTTAAAATATGATAAAACAATCAGTTTTGACAATTGCTCAACAAGACGAGACGTGCCTTATATAAAAATTCACTTACTCGATTAGTAATATTTGTAAATTCAATTTATCAATCTTATAAACAAGTTGTTTAAATATCAATTGCAGATTCAAAAGCAATTTCAATTAATGTTAATCATAATTCAGTTGACCATATCTTTAAATTCGTTCATCGAAATTACGCGATTTCTAAATGAAAAGTTATTGATTTTTCGCCAACTTTCCAAAAACATGCATATCATATACCTTATATCAGTAATATTTGTATTAAATTCGTGATTCATCATAAACTATATAACGACAAAATTTAGCATACAAGCATGCATAAACATATATGTTCGAGCACTAGACATGGATACACTATTAATATATAAAAGATAAGATATGAATGCTCACGTATCAATATTGTGATTCAATATTGCAGGAAAGTACGTAGACACAATGGAGATGATAAACATTAGGTTTGACTTGCAAACAATACCCATGAACATTACCCATAACCTCCATCGCTATAACCCATAATTTCCTTAGCTTTAACCCGTTTGAGAACCCATTTTGAAAGTGACACGCTCATGACCTCGTCGTAGTATTTTATGTATAATAATACTACTACTAATAATAATAAGATTAATAATAATAATATTAATCTTAATAATAATAATAATAATATAAATAATAATAATAATAATAATATAAATAATAATACGGAGTAAAGATAGATAGATGTGTGTGTTTGTAAAGTAAACTGATCGAGCTTTTATAGATGTCTCCTAAATTCAGACCCCATGCGATCGCATGGGTTCTGTGCCTATATGTCATGCGATCGCATGGCTGCTCCTGCCAGCTCACATTTGTTTTGTAATTTAGCTCGTCGACATAATTAAATATTAATATAATATATATAATTTAAATTAATTAATTATATATTATATTATATTCCCGTGCATAGTTGATTTGTAATTTTTGTTCCGATAAGTCGTACGTCGTTACTTGACTTATGTCCCGGTTCCGGTTTTCGAACGTTACTTCGTACGCTTAGAAAACTAGCACTATACGTTTAGTGACTCGTACCTTTGTCAAAATATAGACTTAAATTATCTATAAACTATACCACTCGAAATATAACTCATACATTTGAGTGTTTTGGTCATTTACTTCTATAAATCATCGTCTCGTAATTTATTAATATAATACTCCCTCCGTCCCAAAATAATTGTCATGTTGGACTTTTCAAAGTCAATTTATTAAGTTTTGACTTTAAATTTTTGTTGGTTCTTGCTATAGAATATTTGATGAAATTTATACCAATAGATTGATTTTCGAATGTATTTTTATTTGGTATAACTTTCGTTCAATATTATATAACACAAAGATAGAAATTTAAAGTTCAAGTTGAAGAAAAAAGACTCAAAAAGTCAAAACAGGACAATTATTTTGGGACGGATGGAGTAGTATTTATCAAACGTTTCATAACCAAGTTAATATCTATTCTCAATATTTATAAACACGTTTTTAAATATACGTCGCAAGCTATTCATACAATTAATACTTGTTACGCTTTCAAGTTATAGTATATATATGTATCTATTTACATATAATTGTTCGCGAATCGTCGAGAACAGTCAATGGGTAATTGAACATATGAAAGTAGTTCAAAAATATTGAGATTCAGTTTTACAGACTTTGCTTATCGTGTCGAAAACGTTAATCATACAAAGATTAAGTTTAAATTTGGTCAGAAATTTCCGGGTCATCACATATACTAAACTTTGTGGTTCAACTTACTTACTTACTTACTAAATCTATGATTTCACCAATGTTTTTTGTTGACATATTTTCTATGTTTTTCTTAGGTCCTTGAACGATATGTGTTACATGCTTCCGCTCACTATTTTGATACTTGCTTGGATGTCGAGTATACATGCATACATGGAGTATCTTTTGACTTTACATTTAACTGTGTCGCATAGGTTTCATTTGTACTTAAACGTTGTAACGTCACTAGTTGTTGAACTACTTTTGTAAACTTGAAACATCTTTACATTTGAAATGAATGCGACATATTTTGGTCAAACGTCATTTTAAAGATTTATGACCACGTAACGGGACCTAAGTAGACGGTACCGTCAATGACGATTTTTTAGGGTCGCTACAGATGGTATCAGAGCATTGGTTGTAGGGATTTAGAGTTCATTGGTGTCAACCCCAAGTCATAGGGTACATTAGTGAGTCTAGACTACAACCGGCATATAGACTTGAAGTAGGAATTACTTGACTACTTGTGCATTTATACTCGAACTCTTCTATTCGTATCTAACTCTTATTTCATCTTAATCTCACGTAGTTTAATTTGATTGACACGCCATCTTGACTTTATGAGATAATGTCGAATGCACATATGAATTAGGGTAATATAAATTCCGGGATTATATTACGGTGACTCATATGGACGTTCCGACATTATAACATAAATAATTTAGGGCGAGTCAAGGAAAATTTTCTCTCTATCTTTATTCCATATCACGATTAGTATTATTGAGAATACTAATCAACTATATTCTTGTGTCTTGAAGGAACAATGCCTCCTCGCCGAGTTCCACGCAATTAAACTCCCGAACAAGCTCTTCAACGAATGATAGCCACCGCCGTAGATGCGGCCATGGCCGGTCACTCTTCCAACAACAATAACAACAACCTCAACAACAACAACAACAACAACAATAATGGAGCCGGTAATTCAAACGAGCGATGCTCCTACAAAGCTTTCATGGGGTGCAAACCTCACACTTTCGATGGAACCGGATGACCGGTTGCTCTTACTCGATGGTTTGAGCAAACGAAAGCCATGTTTAGCATAAGCGGTTGCCAGGACCAAGACAAGGTCAAATATTCCACCCACACTTTCACCGGTATCGCTCTCACATGGTGGAATACGTATGTACAATCGGTGGGTATCGATGAAGCTCACGCTCTCTCTTGGTTCGATTTAAAAGAAAAGATGATCACCGAATACTTTCCGCACGAAGAGACTCGAAGGCTCAAAAGCGAGCTAAGAAGTTTCAAAGCGGTCGGAAACGACCTCAACGCTTATAATCAACGGTTTGCCGAGCTAGCTCTAATGTGTCCCAACCTTGTAAATCCCGAGCCTCTACGAGTTAAACTTTACATGGATGGCCTTCCTAAGAGCATCAAACACGGGGTAATGTCATCCAAACCCGCCAACCTACAAGAAGCTTTAAAGATGGCCCGCCAATTGATTGAAACGGTGGATGAAATCGTAGTACCAGCACCTAAGGCCGAGGATAAATCGGGTGGCAACAAAAGAAAATGGGAAGCCTCTCAATCAAGCAACTACAACAACAACAACTTCACCAAGAAACCCTTCACCTCGGATGACAAGAAAGGTTATGCCGGAAATCTACCTTATTGCAACAAGTGTCACAAACATCATTATGGTGAATGTAGCAAGCCATTTTGCAACAAATGCCGCAACCATCATTATGGTGAATGTGGCAAGTCGTTTTGCAACAAGTGTTAAAGAAGTGGCCATGTGGCCCACGATTGTAGAAACACCGCTCCCGTCACTCAAAAGGGGCCCAATGCACCAAAACCAGATGTTTGTTATGAATGTGGCCAACCGAGTCATTATAAGAACGAATGCCCAAAGAAGAAAGCTAACCCCAATGCACGCAGCCGAGCTTTCAACATTAACATTGAGGATGCCCGAGAAGACAATGAATTAGTCACGGGTACGTTTCTTCTCAACAACTCATATGTCTCTTGCTTATTCGATTCGGGTGCCGATAAGAGTTTTGTATCCAGGACCTTGACTCATTCTTTTTGCACTCCACCACTTCCACTAGATACTACTTACACCATTGAAGTGGCCAACGGGAAACTATTGAGTGCCGACAAATTTTATCGGGGGTGTACGTTAAACTTAATGGGTAAAGAGTTTGAAATTGACTTGATACCTATAGAACTAGGGAGCTTCGATGTAATAATTGGTTTGGATTGGTTAGCCAAAATGAAATCTCACATCCTTTGTGATCTCAAAGCAATTCAAATTCCTATCGAGAATGGTGAACCCTTGATTGTCTATGGCGATAAGAGTTGCACCGGACTCAACCTCGTCTCGTCCTTAAAGTTGAAAAATACCTTCGTAAAGGTTGTTTCGTGATCCTAGCCCACGTTAAGAAAGTCGAGACCGATGAGAAGCATATCAATGATGTGCCAATTGTTAGTGACTTTTCCGATGTATTCCCCGACGAATTGCCGGGTCTTCCACCTCATCGACCAGTTGAATTCCAAATCGATCTTATTCCGGGAGCAGCACCCGTAGCACATGCACCGTATAGACTTGATCCATTAAAATGCAAGAATTGCAAAGTTAAATTCAAGAACTACTTGACCGTGGTTTTATCCAACCTAGCCATTCACCTTGGGGTGCTCCGATTTTATTCATTAAGAAGAAAGATGGATCCCTACGAATGTGCATCGATTATCGTGAACTAAAAAAATTGATGCTTAAGAATCGATATCCTCTTCCTCGCATCGACGACCTTTTCGATCAACTACAAGGATCTCGTGTATATTCAAAAATCGATCTCCGCTCGGGTTATCATCAACTAAGGGTAAAAGGGGAAGATGTCTCCAAAACTGCTTTTCGGACTCGCTATGGTAGTTACGAATTCCTTGTCATACCATTTGGTCTAACTAATGCACCGGCGGTGTTCATGGATCTTATGAACCGCGTGTGCAAACCGTATCTCACCAAGTTTGTTATTGTATTCATCGATGATATCTTGGTCTATTCTAAAAGCGAAGAAGAGCACGAACAACACCTTCGACTTGTGCTCGAACTCTTGAGACAAGAACGACTCTATGCCAAATTCTTCAAGTGTGAGTTTTAGTTAAAGGAAGTTCAATTTCTTGGTCACGTTGTAAGCGATCAAGGTATTAAGGTCGATCCCACAAAAATTGAAGCCATTAGCAAATGGGAAACCCCTACTACTCCTACTCACATTCGTCAATTCTTAGGCTTCACCGGGTACTATCGTAGATTCATCGAAAACTTCTCTTTGGTTGCACGTCCTCTAACTGCATTAACTCACAAGGGAAGGAAATTCATTTGGTCAACCGAGCAAGAATCCGCGTTTCAAATCTTAAAGAAAAAGTTAACCACCGCCCCTATCTTGTCGCTTCCAGAAGGCAATGATGATTTTGTTGTATATTGCGATACCTCGAAACATGGTTTTGGGTGCGTATTGAAGCAATTAAAGAAGGTTATTGCTTATGCCTCCTAACAATTGAAAATCCACGAACGGAACTACATGACACATGATCTCGAACTCGGATCCGTTGTCTTTGCACTCAAAATGTGGAGACACTATTTTTATGGGACCAAAAGTACCATCTTTACCGATCACAAAAGCCTCCAACACATCTTCGATCAAAAATAACTAAACATGAGACAACGACGGTGGATTGAAACTTTGAATGATTATGATTGTGAGCTTCGTTACCATCCCGGGAAGGCGAATGTAGTAGCCGATGCCTTAAGTTGAAAGGAAAGAATGGTGCCTCTCCGTGTCCGAGTTTTAAACATCACCATCCACACCAATCTCAACAATCAAATTCATGTAGCCCAATATGAGGCTCTTAAAGATGAAAACTCTCTCTCGAATGCTTAAACGTCCTCGCCTCACAATTCGAAGTTAAGGAGACCGGACTCCGATATTTCGCCGGAAGTATTTGGGTGCCTAGTTATGGGGAATTGCGAAGCCTTATTCTAGACGAAGCCCATAAGTCAAGGTATTCGATTCACCCCGGTGCCAATAAGATGTACCACGATCTCAAGGAACAATATTGGTGGCCGAACATTAAAAGGGACGTTGCTACTTATGTTGGAAAGTGCCTAACTTGCTCCAAAGTCAAAGCCAAACACCAAAGACTGTCCGGGCTACTTTAACAACCTAAAATCCCACAATGGAAGTGGGAGAGAATAACGATAGATTTTATCACAAAACTACCAAGAACGGCGAGCGGTTATGATACTATTTGGGTTATTGTAGACCGTCTCACCAAATCCGCCCACTTCCTTGCCATGAGGGAAACCGACAAAATGGAGAAACTTTCACAACTTTACATTAAATAGATCGTAGCCCGTCACAGTGTACCATTATCGATTATTTCTGACCGAGATGGCCGTTTTGTTTCTAGATTTTGGCGTACTTTACAAGAAGCGTTGGGAACACGATTAGACATGAGCACCGCATACCATCCACAAACTGACAGACAAAGCGAACGTACAATTAAAACCTTGGAAGACATGCTACGAGCTTGCGTTATCGATTTCGGAAAATCTTGGGACAAGCACTTGCCTCTCGCCGAATTCTCCTACAACAATAGTTATCACGCGAGTATTAACGTCGCACCATTCGAAGCGTTATATGGCCGAAAATGTCGTTCACCTCTTTGTTGGGCCGAAGTAGGCGACAAGAAAATCACCGAACCCGAACTCATTCATGAAACCACTGAGAAGATCATTCAAATCCGAGATAGGCTCCGGACGGCCCGTAGTCGTCAAAAGAGCTGTACCGACATTAGACGCAACGACCTCGAATTCCAAGTCGGTGACCGAATAATGTTAAAAGTCACACCTTGGAAGGGTGTAATCCATTTCAGGAAACGCGGGAAGCTAAATCCGCGGTATATTGGTCCTTTCGAAATCTTGGAGCGTGTCGAAACCGTTGCTTATCGTTTAGACCTTCCGCCTCAACTGAGCTCCGTTCATCCTACTTTCCATGTATCAAATTTAAAGAAGTGTTTTGCCGAACCCGAACTAGTCATCCCTCTCGAGGAGCTTACTATTGATGATAAACTTCATTTCGTGGGGGAACCGGGTGAAATTGTGGACCACTCCTTCAAAACGCTAAAACAAAGCCGAATTCCGATTGTCAAAATCCGTTGAAATGCCAAAAGAGGGCCTTGGTTTACTTGGGAAAGACAAGATCAAATGAAAAGGAAGTACCCTCATTTATTCGTGGATTTGGAAACACAAGATCTCGAGGAAGAAACAACGACTACTACGCCTACTTAAATTTTGGGACGAAATTTCTTTTAAGGAGTAGGTAATGTAACATCCCATCTTTTTCTGTCTACTTTCCGTTTATCTATTTTAAAAGTCCGTTATATAATTATAACATCTTCCGTTAATACGCGTTTTTAAAATATTTCGTTTAGGTAATTCACGCACCCGCTTTCAAACTCGAGGGACTAAACTTGCCAAGGGATCAAACTAGTTGACTAGGTCAACTAGTCAATCCCTCCTCCTCCACTCATTCATCACCTCCCCACTTTCTAATACTTCCACTTTATGCTCTCAACACCTAATTCAAAGATTCATCATCCATTTTCGATCTAGCAAGCGTTCTTCAAAACAAATCACATATTTGGAATCCTTGCATCTTCCTCTTCAAATCCATACCAACATCATCTCATTTGGGTAACCTTCTAAAAACACTAGATTTTATGTTCTTGATATTTTTGACTTACAAAAGTGTTAGTTAGTGTCTATGGCTCGAGTCTAACATGAATATATGATTTGTATGCTCGATCTTGTTGTTTTAGTGTAACTAGCTTGAACTTGCTAAGTGTGTATTTAATCTTGAATTTTGGATGAGTTTTTATGTTAAAGTTTATGTATTAAATGTGTTACTAGCATCACTAGCTTAATTTTGATGTGTAGGTTGATTAAGAAAACTTCACTAACATGATTAAGGATTTTATGATTGTTAGTTAGGGTTTGGTAGCCTTGAATGTGATTTTTGATGCATTAAAAGTCTTGAAATGTTATTGGTAAGTGTTTAGTTGTATTGTATGCGTAATTACCTACAAAACGGCGTATTATATATGTGTATTTAATTCCCGAATCATCAATGTGCATTTATGATCTTGAATACAATAAATGATGAACATTTAATATGAATTTGGTTGTTGTAAATGTTGGATTGATTGTTGAAATGTGATTAGATGTTTTCCTAATCAAAATACCTTTCCGATGATATAAGATACATGTTTTGATTGTTTGCGAATCATAAATTGTGATTGTTTGAAGTTTGGTTCGTGCACTTATGATTTTTTTCAGCAAAGCAGAATCTGTATACCATTCTGGACGCCGACCCAATCTTTGGACGCCGTCCAGACCTTCATTGCTGGACGCTGTCCAGCCTATTTGGACGCCGTCCAAATGAACTACATAATTCAGTTTTGGTTGGTCGTTTACCGTTTAATTTTAACTATGCTACGCACCTCCGATTAACTTGTAACTTGTCCTAGCATGGTTATATATAATTAAAAACCTCAGAAAAATTGTCTGAGACCCGACTCGAACGTGTTGACTTTTTTGTTGACTTTGACTCGACCAAAATTGACTTTTAATCAAACTTAACCAAAGACTTATGCAATCGTTCTAACTTGTTTTTATACTTGTATCTTGCTTGAAACTTGATAATTTGACTCACATGCTATATAATCGAGTCGTAACGAGCCATATGACTAATTGAACAACTTTGACCAATCGTGTTTACCATTATTGATACGACCTACTTGTTTAGGTCAAGACTAGTGATGATGCAGCGTGGGGTACGAAATACTAAATATTTTTAATACGAAATACGATACGAATTACACAAGTTTTATTAATTTATGGATGGGATATACCTAAACCTTGCTACAACACTATAGGCAGTGTACCTAATCGTACAGTAGTGTAGTTTTTAGTAAGTCCGGTTCGTTCCACAGGGAGCGGGCTTATTGCACACTATATTTTTAAACAATTATATTTGTATAAAATATATTATATTAATAATATATAAAAGGGGGTTTTTACCGTTTAATGACCGGTTTGTCGATTTTAAAACTTTAGTCGCAGTTAAAACCTAATGTAAAATATTAAATAAATAAAAGACTTAATTTAAAGCGTAAAGTAAATAATGATAATGAAATTGCAATAAATAAAAGTGCGATGAAATAAAATTACGATAATTAAAAAGTACGATAATTAAAAGTGCAATTAAATACAATGACAATAAATAAAAGTGCGATAATTAAAAGTGCAATTAAATATAAAAATAAAGGAATTATGCTTATTTAAACTTCCGTAATCATGATGTTTGACGTGTTGATTTTAGTTTTATGCCCATGGGTTAATTGTCCTTTGTCCTGGATTATTTAATTGTCCTTTGGGGACTTAAACTGTAACAAGGTCTTAATACTTTGTTTAATAATTACACCAGGATATCGACTGCGTGTAACTCAATGTTTTAATACTTTGTTATCAATTATGCCAAGTGTCCTTGTAGATAATTTCACTCCTGTTTTAATAATTCCATAAACTATTAATCCATTCCCGTATCCGGTTAAATGAACGATTATTCGTACATATAAATATCCCGCCCACCGTGTCCGATCGAGTGTATTTGGTTATTTATAGGTACGTCCAATTGTAAATCTTTATATTAAAATTAACAAACTATCATTTAGTTAAACAAATATAAAGCCCATTAATAGCCCATAGTCTAATTTCCACAAGTGTCGTTCTTTTGTCCAAACCCCAATTATGGTACAAAGCCCAATTACCCAATTTTAATATTTTTAGCCCAACATCATGATTACTTCATTTTAATAAGCATAATAATAACTTAGCTACGAGACATTAATTTAAAAAGGAAAACATAGCTTACATTGATTATTTATCGCGTAGTGTTACACGGACAGAGCTCCGACTTTAAAACCCGTAAAATAACCTTTTCATAACCCAAAACTAATCTAATATAAAACTACACTATACTATATAATATATATATTTATATTTATTATTATTACAGAGGAGTATTATTATTATTATTTTTATGTTTAAAACTCGGCAGAAAACGTTGATATTTATAGGACATTTCTGAAATTTCAAACTCCGCGAGTTGCGGCACTTTTACCCTTCAAACTCCGCGAGTCGCGGAGTTTGAAAATCCAGCTCACAAAATTTTGAAACCTTGCTTGTCGACATAATTTATATATAAATATAAAATATAAATAATTAATATAATTATTTATATATTATATTATATTCTTGTGCATAGTAGACTTGTAATTTTTGGTCCATTGCGCCGGGCGTTGATAGTTGGCTCGGGTACCGGTTCCGGATTTTCGAACGCCTTTTCGTATAATTTAATATCTTGTACTTTGCGTTCCGCAACTTGTACTTTTGTCATTTTTAGACGTTTCTTATCAATAAGTTGAACCACTTGGATTGTATCTTGTACATTTGAGCTTTTTGGACGTTTTTATCTTCAAATCGTCGTTTTCGCCTTTTATCTTCGCACTTATTTAATATAAACGATTACAACTTAAAATAGAACAATTAAAACTAAATAATTTACATATTGGGAGGATATTGCTACAAAATATATGTTCATTTGGAGCACTATCAAATATCCCCACACTTGAACGTTGCTTGTCCTCAAGCAATACATAACTTGAAATAATATAATACATCACACGAATCACTTCTTTATTCTTCATACTTGGTACATCAGTGATTTTGATATGGCGGTATAAATAATGATAGTAACGATAGAACCATGGTTAAAGGTGGGTGTGTCATCCACAGTTGCCTCGGGTTTAGGTCAACGACACTTGCAATCAAATAGTCGATTTACTTTCGGTTTCCAAAGCAAAGTGCACATTTGAAAGGCGGTTTACAGTCCCACATGACTATGAAAATGTAGATCCTTAAGGAAATTGGATCTTTATGAAAACATTTGATCTTTTGAAAATTCAATCTAGCTTTTACCCTAGATAAGTTTTCCGGAATAACCCTTCACCGGTGTTTGCAAAATGATTTTTTGTGGGTTTTGTGGGTTTCAGATTTGAAAATTTTAGCTTAAAACTTATGGTTTTGTGTTACCCACTTGCTAACCTTGTATTAGGAAAGCAACACGTCCAGTTTACTTGTCCCGTATATTACTTTTCGATAAACTACCGTCCGGTTGTAAAGGAAAGCGATGAACAAGCAACTGTTAAAGCAATGTCCCGTGACTTGCTTTTGATTATGGTCTATAAACGTGTCGGATGCTAGTACTATCCTTTGTAGGAGCAATAGTAAAGATCATCCTATGATTTTTTGGTCTGGCACAAGGTCCTGTCTCCGACCATGCTATGCAACCACCGTTCTTACGGTTGACACCCGATTTGGTTCAGGTGACCTAATGAATTCTAGGTGAAATCCTAGGATTTTACGTTCAATGGTAATGAACGCATTGAAAATGGATTTTCAGAAAACAAATCGGTTTGTATTTTTGATCAAAATATTTTCTCGTTCAAGCTCTAGTTTAGATATCATTGAATTCCATAAGTTTGAATTCTCAATCTTTAAGGTCAATCTCAAGGATTGAGTAATATCGGGCTTAAAAGCTGATTTTTGATCTTTAAGGAGATTATCCTTTCTGGGGGTCTGATTCATTAGCCTTATCAAGCTAATTTGCACGGCGCCCTCCCCATTTTACGAGACAAATCCTCTCATGGTTAGGATAAGTCTGACCACATGGCGACCCTGTTTGATGCTGAGGTCCGTGGATTTCCTGCTGATTTTAGTGATGACTTTTCTAGATTTTTCGTCAACCTACAGCTGGTCTGGACGACAACTTCTTGACCTAAATCAAGAAGCGCGTGTCTTTTTCGGAAGACTTTACTTCCTTTTAATGATGGAATTGATTCATCGTGTAGATCCATCTTTTCTTTTCTTTCATCGGGTAAAATAGTTAATTTAGTCCAAAACAAAAGCACCTGCAATAAACTTTACAGAAACATGTGCTAGATAGTTTTTAATTGAATAACTAGGTACATTCTCCCCACACTTAGTTTCTTTCTTTGCCTTTTTATTCTCCTTTATTCCGTTTTAAATGAATTCAAGCATTTTAGGGTGTTTTTCAATTTATGTCCTTTCCGAGGTAACGATAATTTCGGTATTAACACCTAGTTTTCACCGTTCATAAATATATATAAACATGATTTTAAATTCATTTATTTGAAAATTTTTAAAATTTTCACAAAATTTGGCAAATAAACTAAGTGCAAACCCGAGAGAATTTATAACCTTTCCCCACACTTGAGATCATGCAATGCCCAATCAGACTATAATTATAAATTCACGAGGGTGATAAGTGTAGAAAAGTGATTAAAAATACCCAGTTTGTAATTACAAAGTTCGTCGAATGATAGATGGCGCGCCTCATCGTTCATTCCTTCTTGTTTTATCACACATGTTTTTCTTCAAAAACAGTTGCTTTTCTGGACTTTTGCTAATTTTTGAAAATGCGTCTTTTACCCTAATAGTGTATTTTTATTAACTAGTTATGCACTAACCCGAACCCCTAATTTAACGTTAAGTGGGGTTAGACTTCCCCACACTTAGCTGACGACATGTGAAGTCAGTAGAATAAGTTTCACGAATTAGAATAGTGAGCCAGTTATTTACATCTCGGGTGGTATAAAATATATAAATGGGTTTAAAGTTTAGAACCACCCGATCGTCACTACTTAATTCTTTTTTAAGTGTAGCTTTTAGTAAATGGATATGTCTCTTTTCTGGTTCTTGGTCAAATGGATCGATATACATCGACATACATATTATAGGGCGGACAATTCCTAACTTTTCCTTCCGTTAATTCTCGGGATCAAAGGTTTCACCTCTATTACCCAATTGGGTGAAATTCGAGGTGTCATTATCTATTACAGCTCGTAGTTCATTTCCGGTGGATGACTCGTCTATTGAGAATATTGGGTTGGAAGGTTGTGGAATGGTGAATTTCGGGATCAAAGCAAATTCTTCTTCATTAATGGTACTTATTGGTCTCACCATTTTGGTCTCGCGGGTAAAATTTTCAACGTTATCGTTTTTCCAAGAGTACCAATTTGTCACCCTTACTTCTTCTTCATTCATTGATGGATCGATGATTTTGTCGGTAGAGGCTAATGTGTCGATATGTTGTGAAATTGGTAAAACTGAATAAAAAGTATCATCGGGATAGTTGGTGATTTCGGAGCTCTCGAATTCATCAAAATTCGATGATATGAGATTTTCTTGCACACGACTCCTCAGATCAACAGGTGTGTAATCTGATAGAGTTTCAGCTTGCCTATTTACAAACTCTCTCATTTGTTCATTTTGAGCATCAAGTTCTTCGAGTTTGATTTTCATATTGTCTAATAAATTTTCAGACACGTAATTTTCCTCGTCTACTGGTTGTTGAGTTTGGATATATTCTTGGGAATAATCCCAATTAGAATTGTATTCCTCATAATCATTCCATTCAGGTTCCATAGGTGCGTAATTTTCCATAGGAACGTAATAATAACATTCCCATGTTGAGTGATAATCTCCACAGATTTCACAACCAGTTATTGTTTCGTCATTCGTGATCCAAGATTGACCGAACGAATTGTCATCAACACTCGGTTGAGAGTATTGATTTCGTATGTCGTAAAGAGTTTCCAAAATATCTTCGAGATTTTTCATACTACACTTATTACCAAATTTTAATTATCCTATTAGTTATAAATATAAAAATTATATAAGTTATAAAATTAATAGACTTTTCTGCTTTTGCCCACGTTTTGAATAGTCAATAGATGCAGCAGGGAGCCAGAACCCTTTAAATCGGAAGCTCACAACTCAGCCACTAACAAATCCAACTATTACTACGAAGCAGAAAATTTGGATGTCTATCAATTTAACCGCTTAAAATAATTTTTCGTTTTAAATTTTAGAGAAGAAATAGAGAAAATTTCTAAGTCCTAAAAACTAGCGTGTCGAGAAATAAGAAAGAAAAAGAGTGCGCGTCGAAAAACGTCGAAAAATAAAATAAGAAAGAAAAACGTCGAAACTTAAAAGTCTAAAAATTAAATCTAAAAGGTTACGCCTAAAGGTATTAAAGCTTAAAGGAATTCTATATCCAAAACGGGAATAACTTAAAAGGCACTAAAATTTAAAACGGCGTCGTAAAATTCTAAAGCGCCTAAATCTTAATCTAAAGAAAAAGTACTTAAGGGATTTTACGGCAAAGCCTAAAAATCTAGAAATAAAAATAAGCTACGGCAAAATACTAAATTTAAAACTAGCTACGAACAATAAAAATACAAATATTATGCTAACAACAAATAAAAATAAACAAAAAAATAAAAATAAACTTAAAGTTGTAAAAAGTACAATTTTTATAAAAATATTATTTTTATCTTTATTTTATAAAAGTATTAATTTTTATATATATTAAAACTAATTATAATTAATATTACAAATTAATTAATAAAACTAAACTAATTATAATAATAATTAAGTAAATAGGGTTAAATAAAAAAAATAATAAATAATAATTACTCCGTACTTAATGCGAATTAGGGTTTGTGGTGGCCTGACAAGGCGGCTCCGCGAGTCGCGGTTCCACCTGGCATCAAACTCCGCGAGTCGCGGAGATTTGAAATTAAAATGACAAGTTTCGTTTTTTTTTATATATTTTTATTAATTAAATAAAACTTATATTTAAAAACTAAAATATAAATACTTTATAATTTTATAAATAGAAATCTAAAAAAAATAAATTTATATATATATTTTTTTCGATTTTTAATTTTTAATTTTTTTTTATTTTATATTTTTGGACACTTATAATAAATAATAAAATATTTTTACGAAATAAGAAATAATATATTTTTACAAAAATCTAGTTTTTCACCAGATTCCCAGGCAGCGGCGCCAAAAACTTGATGATGCAGCGTGGGGTACGAAATACTAAATATTTTTAATACGAAATACGATACGAATTACACAAGTTTTATTAATTTACGGATGGGATATACCTAAACCTTGCTACAACACTATAGGCAGTGTACCTAATCGTACAGTAGTGTAGTTTTTAGTAAGTCCGGTTCGTTCCACAGGGAGCGGGCTTATTGCACACTATATTTTTAAACAATTATATTTGTACAAAATATATTATATTAATAATATATAAAAGGGGTTTTTACCGTTTAATGACCGGTTTGTCTATTTTAAAACTTTAGTCGCAGTTAAAACCTAATGTAAAATATTAAATAAATAAAAGACTTAATTTAAAGCGTAAAGTAAATAATGATAATGAAATTGCAATAAATAAAAGTGCGATGAAATAAAATTACGATAATTAAAAAGTACGATAATTAAAAGTGCAATTAAATACAATGACAATAAATAAAAGTACGATAATTAAAAGTGCAATTAAATATGAAAATAAAGGAATTATGCTTATTTAAACTTCCGTAATCATGATGTTTGACGTGCTGATTTTAGTTTTATGCCCATGGGTTAATTGTCCTTTGTTCTGGATTATTTAATATGCCCGTCTGGTTTTTGTCCATAACAGTCCATCAGTCATAAATATAAAGTGCGAGTATGCTCGTCAAATTATCCTTATACCCGAATTCAAATATTCCAACTAATTGGGGACTTAAACTATAACAAGGTCTTAATACTTTGTTTAATAATTACACCAGGATATCGATTGCATGTAACCCAATGTTTTAATACTTTGTTATTAATTATGCCAAGTGTCCTTGTACATAATTTCACTCCTGTTTTAATAATTCCATAAACTATTAATCCATTCCCGTGTCCGGTTAAATGAACGATTATTCGTACATATAAATATCCCGCCCATCGTGTCCGATCGAGTGTATTTGGTTATTTATAGGTACGTCCAATTGTAAATCTTTATATTAAAATTAACAAACTATCATTTAGTTAAACAAATATAAAGCCCATTAATAGCCCATAGTCTAATTTCCACAAGTGTCGTTCTTTTGTCCAAACCCCAATTATGGTACAAAGCCCAATTACCCAATTTTAATATTTTTAGCCCAACATCATGATTACTTCATTTTAAATAAGCATAATAATAACTTAGCTACGAGACATTAATTTAAAAAGGAGAACATAGCTTACATTGATTATTTAATGCGTAGTGTTACACGGACAGAGCTCCGACTTTAAAACCCGTAAAATAACCTTTTCATAACCCAAAACTAATCTAATATAAAACTACACTATACTATATAATATATATATTTATATTTATTATTATTACAGAGGAGTATTATTATTATTATTTTTATTTTTAAAACTCGGCAGAAAACGTTGATATTTATAGGACATTTCTGAAATTTCAAACTCCGCGAGTTGTGGCACTTTTACCCTTCAAACTCCGCGAGTCGCGGAGTTTGAAAATCCAGCTCACAAAATTTTGGAACCTTGCTTGTCGACATAATTTATATATAAATATAAAATATAAATAATTAATATAATTATTTATATATTATATTATATTCTTGTGCATAGTAGACTTATAATTTTTGGTCCATTGCGTCGGGCGTTGATAGTTGGCTCGGGTACCGGTTCCGGATTTTCGAACGCCTTTTCGTATAATTTAATATCTTGTACTTTGCGTTCCGCAACTTGTACTTTTGTCATTTTTAGACGTTTCTTATCAATAAGTTGAATCACTTGGATTGTATCTTGTACATTTGAGCTTTTTGGACGTTTTTATCTTCAAATCGTCGTTTTCGCCTTTTATCTTCGCACTTATTTAATATAAACGATTACAACTTAAAATAGAACAATTAAAACTAAATAATTTACATATTGGGAGGATATTGCTACAAAATATATGTTCATTTGGAGCACTATCAACTAGCATTCGTTCTTGCACACGTTTTCTTGTGAAGTACCTATTTACCCGTGCACTCAAGGTGAGATCATAGTCCCACTTTTACTCTTTTATACTTATATTTGGGATGAGAAAACATAAACGTTTCGTTTTACAAATTAAACACAAGTACGAAAACAAACATTCCACGAACGAGTTTGAACAAAAATCCTCAATTCAATTATCATTAGTTACACTTGAATGGTGTAAGCGAGAACTTATGTTGTGTGGATCCATACGAGTTTGACTAACCCTCATTCGGACGGTTCACTACCGTTATTCGGATGAAATATATTCTTTACGGTGTATGTTCTAACACTATTATGCAGAGGTAAATGATATAGTTAAGCTTTGATAATTGGGTGCTCGATAAACAACAATATCTATAGAATTCAAACAATTGGAATAATCGACTTATACTAAACTTTGTGGTTCAACTTACTTACTTACTTACTAAACCTATGATTTCACCAACGTTTTTCGTTAACAGATTTTCTATGTTTTTCTCAGGTCCTTGAACGATATGTGTTACATGCTTTCGCTCACTATTTTGATACTTGCTTGGATGTCGATGCCCTTAAAACAATCTCCCTTGATGCCCTTACCCAAGGACATTTGCAAAAACTTCAGATGGTGGTTCTATGATGAGTTGTCGGAGGAAGCAGTGATCCTGACTGCAATTGAGAAAGATGATGGAAGCATACAATTCGACAATGTGAGGATTCTGGGTCCTATGTGGCTGAGGAACTTGTCGAGATTTGATGTGGAGACACTTCACCGCCATCATATTACGTTCAGAGATGATAGAAAAGAGGAAGATATGAGATATCAATGTGTGATCGATGTCTACCATGCCTACCTCCACAGAGATAATGATGCTCAAAGCTCAAACCAAGCTCATGCCAACTGAATCCTATCCGATACTGTGTTTCTAGTTTGTATTTTATTTTTGATGATGTATTTATGTGAGAGTGAGAATCTGGATATGTTTTGATGTTAAACTGATGCTACTTTTGGACTTATATGTTCACGAACGTTTACTTTATTGAAATTGATGTTCTTGGTCCTAGGGGGAGTCGTTGATGCATTTTCTGTAAGTCCCTAGACATCTATCCTACGTTTGTGATTAGTACTTCAGTTTATGGGTTACCATGATCGCTCGTTGTAATCCTATCTGTGTTTATATGTGGTTATAGGTACTGCAGGAAAGCGATAAGGAAGTCTGACTATATTAGACTCAGTCTGATGTACAAGTGAAGCCTCACTCGTATGGCTAACAAGCTCATACGCACAAGTGTGCTGAGCTGAGTCACAAACCTAATCTGTTTACACATACACAAGTGAGTGATCAACCGTACGGCTGAGTCAGCCCACTCATACGAGTGAGGACTGACTCGCACAGTTGACTCAATAGCAGGGGTATATAAGTGTTCATGTTCTTCATTTTAGGTTAAGCCTCTCATTACACACACATCACTCAGATATGGTAACCTGTCCGATTCTCTCTCAACCCAAATCACTCAAGAGGTGAATAATAGCTCTAGGTGTTAACCTAATCACACATCCATTGTTGTGGTTTGACTTAATTAATCCCAAAAAACATTTCATATTCACTAGAGGGTTTGATTCACTAATTCTGCCATTGTGTGAGTTAAATCTGTTGATTTCGAAGTTCCTAGTTAGGTTTCATCATATTCAAGAAAGTAATTTAAATAAGAGTCAAAGGTAATTTTCAACGGTTATTCTTTATTGATATGAATCACAAAGAATTACAACTGTTCTTGGAGGAATAACAGTTGGTTGATACAGATTGTACCTAAGTTATAGCTATTGAGGATATCTTAAGCTATTACACGTTTGGACTCTAAATAAATAAACACACACCACTAGTTATTACAATAGTGGATACTTCTATATATAGTAGTCCTAATATCCATGTAATTATTCTATTGTCCATTGGTACATAGGATGTCTGTACTTGTGGGCACAACTGCATCAGAGAGCGTGTTCTTCTTCTTTCCTCTTTGGTAGCTATTTGCAGGAACACCCCAATTCGGTTTGGCACCATTATTTGAATAAACAAATAAATGTTGGGTTCCCTAGGCATTGACAAAGTATTACACATGTCTGCACATGCGTTAAACTTCTGCATTCCCACGTGGTCTTGTAAGGTCACTTGTCATCCGCCGACGCGTGTCCTTTTCTGGTCAACTTTATCTTCGACTTCTGTTGGATAGTACAATTAATGTAGACCACTCAGGAAACCACTATGCTTATAATGGAGCATAGTTGTCTTTGTGTAGTATGCTGCTTACCAGCTATGTTGGTTCTTCTATGATGAGTCACTTGATCTTCATGATTTGCTGGGCACCCATCCTGTGCTACATGAAGACAACTGTCTACCCTGTGCTGGTAGACTAGGCAGCATACTAAAACACTCGACACAACAACATTTGCTGTCTATACATAAATAAACCTATGCTGGCTGCACATAATATTTTAGTGTACATAATTGTTATTTTATCATAATTAAATCCTTAATTATTTTGGAGACTCAACAATCTCCCCCTATTTGATGATGACAAAACTTATGAAATATAGAGAAAACACTAAAGCCAGTACTAAGGGACCTAATAAAAATAGGCAGTAAAATTTGTCCCTTTTGGTTTGTTTTTAGGATCTTTTGTTGAGTTATTTATATCTTATAAATTGATATGATTTTTGAAGATTAACTCACTTCACATTCATTAAATGATATATATACAATAATTACATGCAGTACAATGAAATGTGAAATAACAAAAGATACAAGTTCAACAAAAGAAGGCTATCTATCTTTATCCTTTTCCTTTTCCTTTTCCTTTTCCTTTTCTTCATCAGATAGCTCTTCTTCTTTTACTTTAACAGCTGCCTAGGCTTCAGGAAACAGCTCAGGCAAGTCTTTCATATCGAATACTGGTATTTGAGGAGGTAGAATGATGGGATCTCTTCTGTGTGGACCAACACCAATATATTTCTTTCTTTTAGGCTTTTGAGCCAGTACTTCTTCTACTTTTACTATTGGTGCATCTCCATACTTGACTGCTTTATCAAATAGGTCTTGTAACTCATGTTTCAATGTATCTCTGAGATTACTTTAACCTTTACCAATGAAATACTGCAGCATCTCCATCCATTCACCAAATCCAAAATTTCTCAGATTTGTGTAATCTACCTTCTCATAAACGTTATTGTCCCTGCTGATACTAAAAGCCCTTTTTGTACCTTTATAAACCTTGATGATTTTACCAGGGTTAGACCTTCTGGTCATCACATCAACATATTTGCTCCTGAAGAAATGAACAGTTAATTCTTTTGTTCTTTCAGTTTCTTCTGGAGCTTCTGGAGGAACCTTCTCAGCAGCTTCAATTCTATCAAAGACCTTGTCCTGAGCTTTAACTATGGATTTTGCTAATTTGAGAGATTCGGCTTCTTGTTTTCTATCAGCAGCCACTTTAGCTTCCTGCTACATAAGCCTCAACCTTTCAGCATATTCAGCATCATCCCTTCTTTGTTGTTCAAGCTTGTCTGCTGATACTGGTTGACCAGTATGAATTTTGATTGCTGCCTTGGACTTGCCAGTATTGCATTTTGCTGGTTTGTCTACAGCTACTGGTTGACCAGTACGATTTTTATCAGCTGGCTCAGCATTGGTGGAACTTGAACAAGAATGGGAATCAATTGATTTTAACTTTCTTCGATTGTTTTCAGTGATTTCCCTTTTTATGCGTCTTTCTTTTGAAGTCATGTAGTAGATGCTAAAGGGGTCAGTAGTCTCATCAGGTGAGGTACTGGCTTCTCTTGCTCTTTCTTCATCCTCCATTATCTCTTTCATGGTAGGTGTTGGGTTAGTAATAGGTCTTACAAACTTATTTGTGAAGACCTCATTACCGTTAACTATCTTAGCAAAAGTATTTGGCAAGACAACATCAGGATCAGTTTCAAGCACAGGGTCCATGAAAGCGACTTCAGCATGGGCAGCAGCATTAACATAGTCACCAGTAAAGAATGCCTCAACTTGTGCAGGTATCTGCTCATTAATGCACTTGGCTGTGCGTTGAGCAGATGTACACCTAGAGGCTACCACCCTTTTAAGGTCAGTAAGCTAGTTCTGAACTACTGCTGCGTCTGAGTGAAGAGATTTTAAAGCATAGTTTTATTTTTCAAGTTTAGAAATTTCGTCTTTCAAAATCTTAATTTCATCAGATTTGCATTTAAGTTTTTCATTTAAAGATTTAATTTCAGTTTTGAAAACTTCTTCATGTTTGCTGCCTCTGCTTAAATCAATTCTCAGGCAGTCAAACATTTTAGCCTTTTCATCATCTGTATAAGGGCAAAAATTATCAATCTTATACAGCATTTCAGATTTCCATTGAGGTGAATCCCTTTTCTGATCAGTTTCCCTCATATCAGCTAAAAATGTGCTACCACTTTCTTCCTCTACCAACTCCTCTACTTCTCTGGCCATTAAACACAGGTTTTTACCAGTAGCATAAACAACACACTCTTCATCAGTTTCACTATCAGAAGATGAAGATAAGCTGGTCTCATCCCAGTCATGATGTTCAGCAACTAACACTTTCTCTGGTTTCTTCTCCTTCTTATCAGTCTTTGAATTTTCCTTCATTTGGGCCTTCATTGCTTTGTACTTGTTTTTGTACTTTTCAGCTTTTGAAAAAGAGTTAGCATGTGATGAAGGCTTTCTGGACATGCATTCAGATGCAAAGTGTCATACCTTTCCACAATTATAACACTCAGATTTGGGGCCCTTGACTGATTTACTGCCATATCTAGCACTTGGTTTCTTACTCACTTTGTATGGCTTGCTGGTTCTATTACGATTGAACTTTTTGAACTGCCTAGCCAGCAAAGCCATACCTTCAGCAAACCCTTATTTATCATCATCATCAATGCTTTCATCAGACCCGGTACCACTACCCTCATCATCTTCAGCTGCCTCTTCTTCTGCCATCAACTTTTGAACCAGTAAAGCTTTATGAGCTTTCTTATTAGCAGTAGCTATAAGAGCAGTATCAGATGTATTTACAGATTTTGAAGTGGTGGAGGCAGGCTTAAAGTTTTCTTTTAAGTTAAGCTCAAGTTTGGCCTCTGCCTTCTCATGGTTCCAAAGTGTACCATACCAAGATGACATGTTAAAATTCTTTAACGTCTGAGTGATTCTTATTGTGTTAGTAACAGGTTTCCATTTAGCAGGCAGTGAGTCAATGAATTTGTTGACTTGTTCAAAATCAGTATATGTAATTTTCAAGGTAAGCAAGTCACCAACTAAGGAATTAAACATAATGAAGGTCTGCTTAAGTGTCTCACTCTTGTAGGCGAAGAACAATTCATATTCTCTTTTTAAAGCAATAATCTTATTTTGCCTAACCTCATCCATACCTTCATATGTAACATCAAGATAGTCTAACATAGCTTTAGCATTCACTTTTCCCTAAATCAGTTTGAACAAATGGTTAGGTAATGTTAAAGCTAACAAGGTTCTGATCTTAGGGTCAAGTCCAACACGACACTTGTCCTCATCACCCCATCTAGATGAGGGAAGAACGACCTCTCTGCCAGGGATAGCAGGGGTGTCTGCTGTAGCAGGAACGCTATCAAGTGTTTCAGTAGGGATGAATGGACCATCAGTGGCAATGCCAGGCATGAGTGGGTCAACAGACTCAAGATGGAGCAAGAACCTAGCTTTTCAGGTTTCATACTCATCTTCATCAAATTTAGTTGGTCTATTGGATGACCCATTTTCAAGGTAAGCTGAGTTTGTATATGCAGCCATGAGAGAATTTAGATCCAAGATATGAGATTATCAAGACTGAAGCTCTGATGCCAGTTGTTGGTCCCTTGATTACAACATGAGTATTGTAGGGGGTGAATACAATTCTCTCGATTAACTTAAGTGTTTTCATAGTTTAGTATTCAAGCAAGTAATTTAACTAAGATTCAAAGGTAATTTTCAACGGTTATTCTTTATTGATATGAATCACAAAGAATTACAACTGTTGTTGGCGGAATAACAGTTGGTTGATACAGATTATACCTAAGTTATAGCTATTGAGGATATCTTAAGCTATTAAACGTTTGGACTCTAAATAAATAAACCTACACCACTAGTTATTACAATAGTGGATACTTCTATTTATAGTAGTCCTGATATCCATGTAATTGTTCTATTGTCCATTGGTATATAGGATGTCTGTACTTGTGGGGACAACTGCATTAGAGAGCGTGCTCTTCTTCTTTCCTCTTTGGTAGCTATTTGCAGGAACACCCCAATTCAGTTTGGCACCACTATTTGAATAAACAAATAAAAAATGTTGAGTTCCTTAGGCGTTGGCAAAGTATTACACATGTTTGCACATGCGTTAAACTTCTGCATTCCCACGTGATCTTGTAAGGTCATTTGTCAGTCGCCGACACGTGTCCTTTTCTGTTCAACTTTGTCTTCGACTTCTGTTGAATAGTACAATTGATGTAGACTACTCAGGAAACCCCTATGCTTATAATGGAGCATAGATTTCTTTGTGTAGTATGCTGCTTACCAGCTATGCTGTTTCTTCTATGCTGAGTCACTTGATCTTCATGATTTGCTGGGCACTCATCCTGTGCTAATTGAAGACAACTGTCTACCTTGTGCTGGTAGACTAGGCAGCATACTAAAACATTCGACATAGCAACATTTGTTGTCTATACATAAATAAACCTATGTTGGCTGCACATAACATTTTAGTGTACATAATTGTTGTTTTGTCATAATTAAATCCTTAATTATTTTGGAGACTCAACAAATTGAACACACCAATCATAAAAGTATTAGCTCTACATTACAACCCAGCTTCTGCATAAGCTTTTGAACCCATATACAATAAGAGAGTTATATATGACGTTAACATGAAGTGATAATCCCAAATATGCCAATAAACAGCTAAATCAAATTTTAGACATCAAAGAATGCTTTTCAATTAGACTTTTACATTGTAAACACTTCATTTTGTCATATATCCATGTCTTTGCACCTGCACTAAAGAAAAAACAGTAAAGAAAAACTTTCCATTGATCGCCAATAAATATATATTAAACGTACAAAATGTGAATAGTTATACCAAGAAGGTTTTTCTTTGATAAGTTACATCAACCCAAAACCAAAAATCTAAGACATGCAAGACTTATCTGAAAGAGCTTCTTTAAGTGACCAAAAATACAGAGAATAAATGAAAATGGATGATGCAATTCAATACCTGCAAAAGATTTTAACCAAATTTAGCAGAATACATACATGAAATAAACTAACAGATGTGAAAATGAGACAATCTTGCAACCCAAAACCAATAATAGCAAGCAAAAGTATATGTAATATCAGCAAATAGAATGCATGGTTCTATGCCTAAATACTATGCAATTACTAACAATTAATAGTACTTAGAGCAAGTATAGTCAAGATGTGTTGGTTCAAAAGGCCTCTATGTCCATTTTTAAGACTTCTTAGACTAACGAAAACCTGCAATATCATTGGTTAAAGGACCATACACCATATGGCCATCTAAATAAACCATCACACTGAAAAATCAGCACTAATATACAAACTCTTAACCAACAAATCAGATCAATCATAATAATAACATCACATAAACATTGTAGGAAATCAAACCCCATGGTACCATGTATGAATTTGTAGAGAAGAAATCATTGGAGATGAGACGGAAGGTGAATGAAATAAAGGGTATTTCTTCACGAAATATTGCAAGTGTAATAAATATGAACGTATCAAACTTTTTATATCCATAAGCTACCAGTTTAAGAATATTCCAAAGGTTGCAATCAGATTATATAGCCAATAAAGTATAAACATAAAAATTACCATTCAATAAGTTGTGCCAAGTTTTTCATGTTCAATAGCATCTTATAATTTAAATATTCTAAAACTATTTCAGTTACATTCTTGGCTCATCACATGCAACAACATTTCCATTGAGTGAACTAACATGTAATCTCAGGACCTGCGACAACCTTTTATATCGAAGACTACCAGTTTCATCTGCAATTTTACAGAACTTAATACAAAAATTGAACCAAGTCGCAAGGCACCTTGCGATTTGCGAAGGTATTTTGGCAATTTTATTTTTAGACGATGAATTGTTATAGTTCGTTTGACTGATGAGCTTTTTGGTCAATAACCCATATGTATAATCAATAATCTATTTACAAATGGTGCCTAGTTTGTACGTAAGGTTGGGAGCCTCGGATTGGGCCTGCTTGCTACGTATTTACTGTTTATACCAGCCCAAAACCCATACCAAAACCACCTGGATTTCGGCTTTTTTTTTATTTTAATAAATATATTTTTTAAAATCATAAAAGCGTTAGCTTTTATAATTAAAACAAATGGAAAGTTGGATGGTTGGTCCCAAGTTCGAGTCCCGCGATCATTTTCTTATTTTAACTGTAACACTGTGTTATTATTATATTTTTTTCAATACACAACGGAATAATATACAGATCATTTCATATAATAACCGTAAAATATATAATGTTATCAACATTAGGTGTTACATTACAAAACATGTTAACCGGAAAGATTACAGACATTAGTGTTTCCTAATAGTATCAAACATATCATACCATAACAAGTTCTTCTCTAGTTTCGTCGCATGAAAAACACTTAAATTGAAGCGGTATGGGGAGATGCGAGGGATTAACACGAAGCTAAGTGAATGGAACACCCTAACAAACAATAGTATATACCATCAAGTTCCACTATATCAAAGCATGCATACAATAATATCAATTACTACAACAAGGACGCAAGAGGACCGGTGGCTTGTACGGTCATACAACCACTAGCTGACCGGGGTAGAGGTTACTGGAAGTTGATGTGTAAAATCAGGTATATATTTTGTCAATGGGAAAGTACCAAAATAGAGACTAAAACATAACTAGGCAAGTCTACCTAATCGTATAGTAGTATAGTTAATGATAAAATCCAATGTATCGTCCACAAGATAGTATTAAACGCAATTCAAGATTGTAAACTAAATATACAATTAACTACTAAACTAAAGCAAGCAAAAAAATTAAATAATTGGGGGTGGTCGTTAAATGATTGACCAATCAAAGTGATGATAAAGTAAAAATGATATTTTTTGTGTTTTATCTTATAAAACCTGTTAAGATAGTTGATATCACATTATGAAAATATGAGCACCTAGACTTTCTCCCCTTTTGAAGCTCCAGTTGCTTAGTGCGACCGGGCCAGGCCGAGCCAGAAAAGGCTTTGATGACTCAACCAGCGAGAAATTTTTTTGGCCGAAGACAAAAAGTTGACCCACTTAATTTGCTGGTCGAATCATCCTCGCTTCGCGAGAACAACAAAAACCACCATCTCGTTCTTTCCTTTCTTCGGTGCTAGCTTTTTCTTTCCAAGGGACGGGGTTGGGGTGTATAATGCTGGATGTATTATATTAAGACCCGATGAATTGTCAAACATTCGCAATTTATCCAACTTGTTCACCAGTAGTCAATGTGTAAACACAATACCCTAGATTACACAATGCATGATTTTCTGTCGCTGTAGACCTCTAAGTTGTGATTAATCAACTTGACTAACTTATAGACCTGAATTGTGATACAATGTTCACTATAATCAACAACCGTGTACAACACAACCTTATGTCTACTAATTATGTGATATAATTCATTACCTTATCCAATCAACACAAAAGAATTCGAATCAACTTAATCAATTGAATAAATGTGACAGACTTTAATCAACGTCACTAAATTGAAAAACCACAATAATCAATCAACCAAAAGATTAGAACAACATGAACAATTTCAATAGACTCAAATGAATGTTCATTCATTTAGACAACCATAATTATCAATTACTCAACAAAAAGCATCAATAAGAAAATCAATTGCCCAAGTTATAAATCATCAAAACATAAGACAATCAATCATAAAAGTATCATCCAAAAAAGTATTTAGCCTACAACCATAATTAAAGAAAAAATCATAATTTAAATGAATGGAGAATTCAAAGATTTAAGATAAGAATTAACCGAAGAACAATAGTGATAGTGAATCTGGATAGGATTGTAGCTTGTTACCGGATTGAATGGATGGATTAGATGATCCCGGAGTTCTCCAAAAATCATTTTTTTCTTCCTTGGAACCCTAAAAAATGGTTGCACAATGAATATCCAACTTATGGCTTTAAAATTAGGTTTTAAGCAAACTGCCCGTCCAGATGTCTTTTCGCGATAGCGAAACTATGTTCTTGTAACCTCGCAATCACGAGGCCCATCAAATTGGGTCTTCGCGATCGTTTTTTCTTATATACACGAATGGAATTTATGCTAGATCATACCTCATGAAAGGGAGCCAAAACCTCACGAAAACAAGGCTTAGAAAACTCATTTTGGCCTGAAAAAACTCCGAAATGTCCATTTAGACCCAGACTCAAACCGAAACAAACCATACTGATATTTAAGCTCTAACACACAAATAAATCACCCAAAAATACTTCAAATCACATCTTGACACAAAAGGCGTACTCTTCAACCATTAATCATCATGAATCTTCGTAAAATGCGTGAAACTGGGACAAACAAGACTGATATTGCGACTAAAAATATGTACAATTGGGTCAATATCAAATCCCCCCACACTAAAACCTTTCTTGTCCTCAAGCAAGTCTAAACTATGAAGTAATCTCATACAAGCAAGTCCCACCATACCGAATGCGTATATTCTCAATATGACCATAAAAACACTAACAGTAACGCCAACAGAACCAACGGTGAAAGGTGTGTGTGCCATCCATAGTTTTCCCCATGTTCAGGACAATGACACTGCATTCAAATGTGCTGAATTTGGTTAATCTTTTAATCTTGAGTAAAGTGCACCAATAAAAAAAGGGTTGTGGTTAAACTCTCACGTGACTTGGTAAGGGTTTCCCACATTCTTGGATTTGGCCCCAAGTGGCTCTCGTGTTTTGGCTTTAGCCCCAAAAGGATCTAATAAATACGGGCTTTCCGTTTTAATCGTACAAAGTGTACATGAATTATCCACCAAAATAGATGATTGTTACATACTATGAAGGCAAAACTATTGCTCATGATCCAGTTGTTACCCTGGATAGACCTGAGGATTAACCTCGCCGGGAGATTGGTTCCATGATTATTGTATCATGGGACTCTACTTCACACGGAACCTAACATCGCATTGATGTCAGTTGAAAATAATGTAGGTTAGGAAGATACTACATTACGTCCAGATATAATCAGTGAACAATGAGTTTGCACACCTCGTTCTATTAGGGCATATGTATGCTAACTGCAGTCAAACATAGATGCGGTGATCCTTAGGGAGATCATCCATTTGGGGATCTGATTAATCTACTAATATAGTGTCATGGTGCCCTCCATTACACGAGACAGATCCACCTCATGGTTAGGATAAGCCTGACCAGTATTCCATGTTTGATGCTGAGGACTGGCGGATTTCCAACCAATGATAAAGTTGACTTTCCAAGTTATTTTGTCAACTCTAAAGCTAGTCTGGACTGCAAATTCTGACTTATGTCAGCAAAAACGTCGTTCGAAAGGCTGGACTTCCTTTAAGGATAGAATAGATACATCATGTGGGTAAGGTAGGCAGTGTACACTATCATTGTTAAGAAAAATAGTGCAATCATGCCTAAAATAAAAAACAGGTTAAGGCCCGGTTTCTGATCAAAATCGTAACAATCCAAAACCAGAGTACCTGAAACATTCTCAACGCAATAACTGTGATAACATCTCCAAGTAATCTCAACAATATGCAGACAATTTGGATTTATTCTCGCAATTTTGTATTAAAAAATCAAAAAATAAAAATTGTCTTGGTTTTAATTATTGAAATTGGTCTGTTAAATCAGACCATTGTGTTTTGGAAACATATAGTCATGTATAAAAATTATAATGTAATGTATGTCACCGTAGAAAAAAACGTCTAGCCATCTAAAGTCTGTCATCACAACGCGCCACCAACCTAATGCTTTGTTTACATCAATTAACGAAAATAAGTAATACGAAGTAACAGATTTTATAATTTTGGTAATAAAAATGTTATCTAAACAACATTGCTCCTCATTTATCTTTATTTACAGATAAATGTAATTAAACGACACTATGTATCATTTTATCATAATATAAGTGTTAAAATTTAAAAATAATAAATAAAAAAAAAGCTTAAACCAAAAGAAATCAGTTCCCTTTTAGTTTTAATGACCGTTTCTTGTGAGGACAACTCTGTTTTCCTACATCGAAGCATTGCGCGGAGGGCAAGGATGCATCACTAATAGTTGTAGTTTACACGCTTGCATCACATTTGGCCTCATCGCGCAGAGTTGTATTACGCGAGGTTCTATCACGCATAATTGCAATCTTTTGAAATATGTTATAGATTATGGGCCATTTATAATAAATGCGGTATTACTTTACTTTAAGAACATGAGATCGTCACTAATTCATTATTGAGTATTATAATTACACAATTATAGCTTGCCCAACCACTACTAATGCATGGGCAAAGGGACATGGGGTCCAATAAGATAATAGAGGAAAAGGATCAGTTTGGGAAGGTGCTTGGTTTTAGAGATTTGGGTGATTTATTAATAAATGATGCTGCTATTGTTATTATTATTTGATTATTATTTACTCTAAACTATTTAATTACTTTACTTAAATTTAAAATGTGGTGCCAAATAAGAGAAAAGGAGTGGCGTGTGATGAGGGCGGACATATTAAGGGTGTACCGGGATCGGCCTACCTTGACGACACAACTTTAATTTTTTAAGTGTATTTATCTGTTAAAAAGTTTAATATTTAGGGATTATATATAGAGAGACCACCAAAGTATATTGTTTTATGTTTGTAGGCTACTCATATTTGAAAATGGTTTTGTAGGCCACCCAAGTTTAACTATTTGTGTTTGTAGGCCACCCATATTTGAAAATGATTCATAGACCATTCAAATTCGTATGTTGTTACATATATTTTAAATCCGACTAAAACTCTTTATAAAAAATTATATAAAAATGTAAATACTCGTGTATTTGCTATCAATTAATCGTCATATAAATAACGTTAATTAAGAGGAACACTTGGTTATTTGTGTTATTTTTTACATTTTTCTAATGAGATTTTAGCCAGATTTAGTACCAATGGAAGAACACGCGAACTTGAATTACCTACAAAATCATTTTCGAATATAGGTGACCTGTAAGCACGAAAAGATAACTTTGGGTGGCATTGCGCGGAGGACAACTCTGTTTTCCTACATCGAAGCATTGTGCGGAGGGCAAGGATGCATCACTAATAGTTGTAGTTTACACGCTTGCATCACATTTGGCCTCATCGCGCAGAGTTGTATTAAGCGAGGTTCTATCACGCATAATTGCAATCTTTTGAAATATGTTATAGATTATTGGCCATTTATAATAAATGCGGTATTACTTTACTTTAAGAACATGAGATCGTCACTAATTCATTATTGAGTATTATAATTACACAATTATAGCTTGCCCAACCACTACTAATGCATGGGCAAAGGGACATGGGGTCCAATAAGATAATAGAGGAAAAGGATCAGTTTGGGAAGGTGCTTGGTTTTAGAGATTTGGGTGATTTATTAATAAATGATGCTGCTATTGTTATTATTATTTGATTATTATTTACTCTAAACTATTTAATTACTTTACTTAAATTTAAAATGTGGTGCCAAATAAGAGAAAAGGAGTGGCGTGTGATGAGGGCGGACATATTAAGGGTGTACCGGGATCGGCCTACCTTGACGACACAACTTTAATTTTTTAAGTGTATTTATCTGTTAAAAAGTTTAATATTTAGGGATTATATATAGAGAGACCACCAAAGTATATTGTTTTATGTTTGTAGGCTACTCATATTTGAAAATGGTTTTGTAGGCCACCCAAGTTTAACTATTTGTGTTTGTAGGCCACCCATATTTGAAAATGATTCATAGACCATTCAAATTCGTATGTTGTTACATATATTTTAAATCCGACTAAAACTCTTTATAAAAAATTATATAAAAATGTAAATACTCGTGTATTTGCTATCAATTAATCGTCATATAAATAACGTTAATTAAGAGGAACACTTGGTTATTTGTGTTATTTTTTACATTTTTCTAATGAGATTTTAGCCAGATTTAGTACCAATGGAAGAACACGCGAACTTGAATTACCTACAAAATCATTTTCGAATATAGGTGACCTGTAAGCACGAAAAGATAACTTTGGGTGGCATTGCGCGGAGGACAACTCTGTTTTCCTACATCGAAGCATTGTGCGGAGGGCAAGGATGCATCACTAATAGTTGTAGTTTACACGCTTGCATCACATTTGGCCTCATCGCGCAGAGTTGTATTAAGCGAGGTTCTATCACGCATAATTGCAATCTTTTGAAATATGTTATAGATTATTGGCCATTTATAATAAATGCGGTATTACTTTACTTTAAGAACATGAGATCGTCACTAATTCATTATTGAGTATTATAATTACACAATTATAGCTTGCCCAACCACTACTAATGCATGGGCAAAGGGACATGGGGTCCAATAAGATAATAGAGGAAAAGGATCAGTTTGGGAAGGTGCTTGGTTTTAGAGATTTGGGTGATTTATTAATAAATGATGCTGCTATTGTTATTATTATTTGATTATTATTTACTCTAAACTATTTAATTACTTTACTTAAATTTAAAATGTGGTGCCAAATAAGAGAAAAGGAGTGGCGTGTGATGAGGGCGGACATATTAAGGGTGTACCGGGATCGGCCTACCTTGACGACACAACTTTAATTTTTTAACCAACGAGCTTATAGCTCAGTGGTACCCGATGCCTTTGATCCCTGGGCCCACAGTGGGGAAGCTTTGACCCGAAGAAAGGCGCAAGTTCGATTCTCAGTCTGGGCGCCCCGCATGGAATTATTTCTCCCTCCGGGGGGAAATTTGTGAAGTGTTTCGGGGGTCTAGCTAGCTGGGGTAAAAATCGCCTTGCCGTCACTGTGGTACCTGGGAGGAGGTACTTTGCCGGCACAGGTCTCTTTCGGGGTGGGATTGGTGGGTGCTACGGCACACAGGGTTAGCGTGTCCCTGTCAACTTACACGTTTTGACCCGAACTTTAATTTTTTAAGTGTATTTATGTGTTAAAAAGTTTAATATTTAGGGATTATATATAGAGAGACCACCAAAGTATATTGTTTTATGTTTGTAGGCTACTCATATTTGAAAATGGTTTTGTAGGCCACCCAAGTTTAATTATTTGTGTTTGTAGGCCACCCATATTTGAAAATGATTCATAGACCATTCAAATTCGTATGTTGTTACATATATTTTAAATCCGACTAAAACTCTTTATAAAAAATTATATAAAAATGTAAATACTCGTGTATTTGCTATCAATTAATCGTCATATAAATAACGTTAATTAAGAGGAACACTTGGTTATTTGTGTTATTTTTTACATTTTTCTAATGAGATTTTAGCCAGATTTAGTACCAATGGAAGAACACGCGAACTTGAATTACCTACAAAATCATTTTCGAATATAGGTGACCTGTAAGCACGAAAAGATAACTTTGGGTGGCCTAGAAACTCAATTTTAAATATGGGTGACCTAAAAACACAAAACGATAAACTTGAGTGACCTCCGGATATATAATCCCTAATATTTATTGTATTTATATGTTAAACTTGACATTTTGCCTTCATTTACTTGTTTTTCTAAAATTCTTCTTTTTTAACATTTTGCATCCGTCAAATTATTTTATATATCCATCAATGTATGTGATTAATGGCTTTAGGCTTAAGTAACAGAATAATTAGCATATTTAATCATTTTGGACAGCTTAACAAGAATGAACATTAGTGCAATTAACTTTTACCTAATGTAACAATAGCAATAAAGGGAGAGGTTAACGACATTCATCATTAATTAACTAATCTTAATTTTAACTTTTACGTGTTAATTAACTTGTCTTCCCTACATTACATAAAGCATAACATCAAATCTTATGTGTCAGAACCTAATGTTACCCCCTACCTAACAAACACGTGTCCCACCCCACATAATTTCATTCATTTTTTTTTTTTGGGAAAAATCAAGAAACCACCACGTATCCCAGATCTATACCGCATAAATTCATTCACTTACCCCTCTCAAACTCTTCTTCTCTCTTCTCAATATCCAGACAAATAAATCAAACCACCATTTTTTTCACACCTTAAGCTTTGAAATCATATGGAAACATCATAGTATTACTGTTGAGAATTTTACAAATCGAACGGTATCCGCTTTGTAAAAACGGCTTAAAGTTGGTCTCAAACGATTCACGTCGATGACATTCACTCCGATCCTTTTCCGTTATGATACATTGGCTGTATCCATGGTTCATTCGTTTGATTAAGAGTAGATTATGGCCGGTGGACAACGTTTGACAGTCCGCCGGTATCCCTAAATTATCCGTCATAAATTTTTACACAAAATGGTACCAACTATATACCCAATTTTCCCCCACCAAAAAGTTATCCGGTGATATCGATTGGCGAACGACGAACATTCTTACCGATCATTCAAAAAATCAGAATTGGTACCGTTATTGATTGAAGCCGCTTAAAGGTTTTCCTCTTAATCAACAAGGTTTCAAGATCAAAATTTTCTGATATCTGCAAGATTCAGATTTGATATTTTTTTAACCGTCGTTCCAGGTATGTGATTAGGGGCAATAAACTATATGTAAATAAACCCCCTAAAAAGGAAAAGTGGTAGCATATATGCTACCAATTTTAGGTCAATCAAAAGATTTTATTATCAGCGAAAAATAGTAGCAGTTGTAGATTATCAAAAGACACTAAAAATGAAACTGAAAGATGTTCGTGATTCAATGGAATGACAGTGCCGCTGTGTTGAGAATGGGGCAATGTTTATTTGTAGCTGCTTTTCTTTTGGTCGTGGCTGCTGCTTCAGGTTCGATGCTGCTAATTCCTCTTGGTCTCTATATATATTTATCATAATTATAAGGTATCTTTGGGATTTTTTTGAAAGCTTTTTATTTATTTATTATTTGGGAACTTAAAGACTTTCAAGTTTGTAGCATATTTTGCTTTGAATATTGAAAGACGTTATCAATTGCAAGGTTTTAAAATCAACAGAAAAAATTATGTGTTTATATCATGCACAGACGTAATTTTCTGATTCTATTTCTCTGTATATTTTTAGCTGTTATATTAAGGTATGGCTCTTTTGTATCTTTTGATAAAAAGACTTGAATATTAATTTTGATTCACATCATTTGGTTGTAGGTTATTGTGGGTGTGTCTCTGGATTGCAACTTCTTCTGGTAAGTTTGTTTATATTCTTTTAGCTTTTTAAATATTAATTATTTTGCTTGATTTTGCTTTATGTTTTGTGTGACAAGTGTTCATGCTATGTGAATGTTTGTTAATTTCGTTATATGTGTTATGTGGGTTACATGTTACTATTGTTATTGGTCATTGACATTCTTGACTGATTAATGTTACTATAATATCTATTGCGTTGTTCAATGTTATTGTTAGTATGCGAACTTAAGTGTCTGCAAGTATGTTATATTTTATTTCACTACGACAGCCTTATGGCAAGTTCCAATCGTCCTGATCACTTGAGAGAAAGATGAAAAAGGAAGCTCGTGAAGTTCACCAGCGCTCTAAACGTAGGTCAAACTGTACAGTCTTCAATTCATTGTTCTTTACATTTTTTTTACTTTATATTGTATCTTCTCTCATTTATAGGTAATATTAGGCCGTTTCAGTTTTATATACTCAAAATGCCATTATAAGGCAGAATGCTGAATATATAGTTTTACTTGTGATTTATGCAGCCTTTAAGAATCCAGGGTAAGATGTTTGTTAAGAAATGATATATATAAAAGGCTTAAATGAATAATTCGTTTCGGTATGAAATTACTGTTCGAAGCATGGAGACATCTGTTTCGTTAAAATCTGTACCGAAGGTATATGCAGAATGGTCAGAATGGTCCATAAGCAGTAGGTCGTTGACAAATCGGTTAATTGTCCCATTTGAATATGCGGATAACTATGAGTTTATGTCATTATCTATTTGTATAAAGAAAGTTGGACCATCTAAGTTGGAGGTTTTCTAAGATGATGATGAGACGGAGTTTAACTTTGTTAATGGATCAATATAAGTAGCGATGAAAGATTTTGATGCATTGGTTTGTTTGATTTTCTCTGACCCATTGTCTCATCCTGTGTTCCAGGTATGTGATCGTTTTCTTTATCGTATTTATGTATATATTTATATATGGTCAATACTTTTATCAACTGTACTACTATTATGGGTTTTATTTTTTATTACTTATAGTATACTCATGATACACATGGTTGTAAAATTCCCAATGAATTTCTAATTAATTCGTTTATAAAAGTAGGTACACCGATTATATTTTCTAGAATTCCTCTTTAACTAATTGGTCAATGCTGGTCAATGGGTCAAGATCATATGTTTGAAGTCGGATTTAGTCTGTCAAAATCGTACAAAATTAGTCAAAGCCAAATTTAGTCAAAGTCATAGTTGGTAATAAGTCAAAGTTGGTCAAAGTCAAAGTTGGTAACTGCCAAAGTTGCTCAATATTTTTTAATATGAAATTTGGAGTATATGAACAATTGAGTGATTATGTTTATGTTTTTAAAAGGTAGTGCATATGCAGGTTCATATGAATAATTTGTGTGTAGGTTCTTAGCAAAATAGTAAAACAATAAAGGAAGAAAAAAGCTAGCAAGTATGACGTGCCTCTACCAAAAGTAACAAGACAATGTTTATTTTCCTTAATTTATACTTTTGATGTTTATGATGACCATGTATGGTGGGATATTTCTTACTTTATGCTACAGGTGGAAATATGGGTGGGTGGGTCGGGTTTTTTAACAGTTACAAGTTCAAACGTGTCATATATTTTATGGGTCGGGCCTGAACAGTTTGGC
Organism: Rutidosis leptorrhynchoides; assembly: GCF_046630445.1. Taxonomy (NCBI): domain Eukaryota; kingdom Viridiplantae; phylum Streptophyta; class Magnoliopsida; order Asterales; family Asteraceae; genus Rutidosis; species Rutidosis leptorrhynchoides. Next base: position 149,812,765 of record NC_092337.1, read on the forward strand.
TACAACCTTCTTTTGGGCCATTAATAAAAATTACAGGTACAATGCTATTACAACTATATGAACCACCTATGGAAGTCATCCTAATGCTTCAACAGATATATGTTAAGCAAGTGTAAACTAATTTATTAATATATATCACTTTTGGTCCATTTTAATTTTAGCAAACATGTTTAACAGTTGTGTGTATTCTTTGTTTGAATTGTTTGATTCACCTTTTTAAACAGTTGTTTTAAGGCTGGAAATTAGGGTTTCGTTACATTAAGCGGTATAGATCGTTTTGTGAAACCTCTTTTCGTTTGAAGCCTGTATGTAGAAACTGGTAATTTTACTAACTGTTGTAAATGGTTGTTAAATCATTTCCATGATTTGCTTGCTCATTTGTTTGTAGGGCCTTCCCCTGTTTTAAATTTCTTAGTAGTTTTTTCTCATTATTATTTAGCCACTTGCTCATTATGTTTAGATATTATGATTAGTCAGGCGCATAAAACAAAGGTCCATTTGGGCCATAATTGTCCATTTCGACCCGTTTACATTAGTTTTTAAATTCGAAGTCTGCAACACGTTTATAAAGTCATTTTAGAGTTGTTGAGTGAATTTGTGTCAAAGTCATTTTAGTGTTGTTGAGTGAATTTGTCACTCGGGTACATTGGATAAAATTTTGACTTAATGCCTAAATTTGGTGTCATTTTGGGTTAACATTGTTAAAGGTTAAACATTTAAGAGATAGGTACGAGTTTGTAGTTTTATCATACCGTTAATTATATAAAATTTACATTTCAACTTCTTTTACGAACAACTTTTATGCACTTTATTAATTTTTACAACATTCATTAGAAACACTTAATTAGATTGGTTGAATTCAGAATATTTTTTGTTTAAATGTCAACTTATATGTTTTATATGGAAGATGTTTTGTTGTTTGTTAATAACTTCATTCATATTTTATACTTAGTTTTGATTAGGGCCATCCGTGCAACGCACGGGCTCTTAAAAGCTAGTAATATAATATGATATGTACGTATGATGATCCTTGTGTACGACTTACACATATTGTGTACTTAGAGTATGTAGTACGTACAATAACGTAGCTAATCTTGTTATGCTATGGATAATTAGATGTTTAATCAGATTAAAAAGAAACCGCAACTAATTAAAATATACTCCGTAATAAATTACACTATAATAATAGACATGGTTTTCATTATTTAGCTAGTAATCATGTATATTGATCATATATTAATTACGCTAATTTACAAAGACTTAGCAATTAATATTTGATAGCGCACAATATTACACAATAATAGAATTGCTTGCGCATAATCCGAAATATTTAAGTATTTTTATACTCAGTCCGCTAAGATCGGGAATACTATAAATAGAGGATTTGAGCTCTCATTTGAAGGTTGTTGAACCATAATTCTCCAAATGCATATCATCGTTATTCTACATTCTAAGTCAATTGTGAATAATCCTACATTCAAATCAAGGTAATTTCATGGTTCAAGAACGGGACGTGGTGATTGATGATTCTAAATTAAGTTCTAGAGTCAAAGACGATCATAAGGTCCCTTAAACGTCGGAATAACTTCAATCTCATTGCACTCAGATTAAATTTGATTAGTATAGTCAAATTTAGGCTCGATCAATTGGCGTCATCTGTGGGACGCTCAATAATCGAATTTCGATAATTGACAAGCTTAATTCATGACGTTAATATTCTGAGCTTCAATTTTAATCGTGTCTCATTTTTGTTGCAGGTTCTCAAATCTTCAAATGGACTTGAAGAAATGACAACATCAACTGATTTACAAAGTCTCAAAAAAGCGCAACTAATCTAGAGGAATATGATTTCCGTTATCCTAGCTCGTTTAATTTTCGAGCAAATGCTGAGCACGTAACTAAAAACGCAGAAAATTTGATGATAGCTTCATATTCATCTAAAAATCCGCAAGTAAACATGACGGCACATGCATAAAAAATTGCGATACATATGGTATTGCAACAACGCCCGTATATTAATGTCATTACTGAAAACGCAGATAAAAGCGTAAATAATGATAAAATAACGACACAAAAACGTGCAATAAACGAAAAAGAGAGAAATCTGCCGAGGAAAATTAAAAAATTAATATCGCCTATTGAAGCGTAACAAAAACTACGAGATCTTGGCTATGGAGTCCTTTTGGGACCTAATCACACATGGCCGAATGATGAAAGCAATGAACAAAGACCGGATTCACCGCGAATTGAGGAAGTATTTGCGGATGAAAACACACATGAAGTGTTTGGATCTCCTGTAATGCAAACAACGCCCGCAGAAGAGTAGATTTTAAGACGGCAATGAGCTAAAGCACCAATAGATGAACCTGAAGTAATTGAAATTGTTCGCACAAAGCGTAAAAACCCAGAAATGCCAAGTTATCGGCATCAAAGTTTTCACATTTTCAAAAACAAGTTTGGGTGGAAGAGTTACAGAATAAGGATATTGATGAAACACAAATTTTGGCAATGATCGAAGAAACAGAGCCAACATGGATGACTCCAATAATGGAGTATTTGGAAAAAGAAACATTGCCAACAAACAAGAAAGTCGCAAGATTAGTGCGCATGCGGGCACCTATGTATAGGATTGAAAATAGAACTCTGTATCGCAAATTCTTTCTCAAGCCATTAATGCGTTGTGTAGGCCCATTACAAGCAGATAACATCATACAGGTTGTTCACAATGGATCTTGCGCATTACATTATGGATATAAAACAATTGTGGCAAAAATAATGGTGCTTGGTTACTTTTGGCCTTCAATGTATCGCGATGTAGCAAAGTTAGTTAAGAGCTGCAAAAAATGTCAAGTTCATGCGCCAATCGAATGACAAGACATGATTTGATACCCATTAATTCGCCATGATCATTCTATAAATCAATTGACATCGTTGGTCCATTTAAAGCTAGTGGTGGAAATGGAAAATTTCTAATTGTAGCCATCGATTAATTTACAAAATGAGTTGAGGTAAAAGTAGTAAGGGAAATTTCTGGTGTATCTATACGCAACATAGTATGGGAAAACATCATTTGTAGATTTGGCATACCGCACAAACTTGTTAGTGATAATGGTGCGCATCTTGCAAATGATCCATTAAAAAGTTGGTGCGAAGAATTGAACATTGTACAAAAGTTCACGTCTGTTGCTCACCTGCAAGATAATGGTCTATGCCAAATTACAAACCGAGACATTGTGAATGGCATAAAAATGATTAAGTACTGATAACACGAGCTAGATACACGAGATTTCAAATGTACTTTGGGCACACCGAACCACTTTCAAAAAGAGCACATGTGAAACACCATTCAGTTTGGTCTATGGATCTGAGGTTGTTATTCCCGCTGAAATCAGCATTCCAATACATTGGATTGTAGATTTTCAAGGAGATGCAAATAAAGATAGATTGCGTGAAAATTTCAATCTAATTGAAGAACGCAGATTGATTGCGGCAATACACGAAGCAAATAATAAACAACAAACTGCGAAGTAATATAATAAAAGAGTGCGTCCTTTAACATTAGAATTCGAGAATGAGTTTTGCGCAACAATGAAGCAAGCCAAAGTGAAAATACCGGCAAATCAGGTCCAAATTGGGAAGGGCCATACCAATTTTTTGGCGTTAGCAGATGCTAATGGCAAGAGAGCACCCAATGCTTGGCACGCAATGTTGTTAAAATGCTATTATGCTTAAAGAATGATGGCTGAATGATTTTATCTTTTGATATGTGTGAAAGTTGTTCAAAGTGAAAATTTGTTAAGTATAGAACACTGTTGGTAAATTAATAGTTTTGAATGAAATTGAAGTTGGAAGATGTTGAAGTTTTGTCACTAAATGTAGCTTTCATGTTACATTAAATAAAACCTTATCATCTTATGAAACTTACAATCACTAATGGTGATTAATTAAGTATTGATTTCATTATTAAGTCTCTGTTGAGCAATATATATTTGCATGGTTTTCTAAGTTAAGTAGAGAAAAATATTGAGAGATGAATACTTGGCTCAAAGAAGAAAAAACAAATAAAAAATGTTTATACCGAGATTGATAGATATCCAACTCCGTTCTAGTTAATATTGAATCAAACGTTTCTGATCATAGTAGAAATAATAGTTGTGTTAGTGTATGAAGAACATTGTGACAAAGTTTTCAGGAAAGTGTTCAAGTCCGACAGTACTACTGCTTCGGCCATTGTACCCTGGGAAACAGACGACGTATAGACGGCAGAACTATTTTAAGGGAACCGTGTTAAACACGGGCCTCGGCTTCTCTTGGTGAGACGATTCATATATCCTTTTGACTACATCTTTTACTAGGTATGTGTATTTCATTATATTTGAATTTTTATTATAATAAATATATAGTATATATTTCGGGTACTATTTCCTACAAACTTAAAACAGTTCTTTTAATGAAAGTACCCGAGTAAATTTCGTATAAACTGGAAAGTTCTATTTGGATGCAAAACAAAACAGATTCGTGCTTACATGCATAACATGAAATAATTTATTTGAAATAAACGGAAAAACATTTTCAAACAAATATATGGTTTGAAACTCATATTTCTGCTTTGATGTGTCTTTATACATTTGGTTTTATATGGACTCTCTCTTTGTATGCAAGCATAAATTTACTATCTATAGACTATAATGAGTCAGACAGATCCACAAACATCATATGTGAGTACATCCATGCATGTGACATGGAAGTTTTGTAGTTTTTTGGCGTGTAGGTTGGGGGTGTGCTTTTAATAGTCCTAATTTTACTCCATATTCTCTAGATTAGATTTGCCATGAGTGTTTGATTTTAATTACGTGGTGTAATGGCTAACAGATTAATTGGTCAGATGTTATGGGAACACGTCAATTTAAGTAAAAGGAGTTGAAACGATTGGCTAACTCCCGTCTAAAATGAGATGAGAGTGGAGACTAGTTTTGGACTTTTGACCAAAATATTTGGAATTTAACTAGTAATTTTTTTTATCAATTGGTTGGATAAATATATTTATGTTGGATAAACTACGAGTAAGTTTTATCAATTAGTTGTTAAATATGTGTCTGATGAATCACGCATGCATGGACAACTCTGTGGATGGGAAATTAATTTTGGGTGATGTTCTTAAAGTTTTTATTATATGTCTTAATCCCGTCTAAGTGTTTTGAAAAATAATTATATTAGTAGAATTCTTTTCTACTTATAATATTCGTTAGGAAGACTTTTAGTAAGTATAATCTTTGAACAAAACATTTGTTGGTGAAGAGTTTGAAAAACACATTTTATCAATGGTGGTTATATACAAGCACGTAAAACATCTCGACGAAAATTAATTCGCAAAAGGTTTTTTGAGGAAAGAATTCGAGCAATCTAATAAATTAAGGAGATTTCTTTATGTGCATGTGTAAGCATAATACAAATATGTTTAAATATTGGCACTAAGGGTCTCTTTATATATAATGGTATATTTTAGAAACCTCCACAACCTGTTTCTACTTATCTTTTGACAAAACACTTATCACTTTACAGTTCGTTTTTACATATGCGATTGTTTTGTGAGAAAAGTTTTATAACGGTAGTTGTGCTTATGACAAAACGTTATATGATCTGTGAAAACATTTTAACAAGCCAAGTTTGAACATTATTGCAACACGAAAACATACGTGGTTTTGTTATAGAAGGTTTATAACATACTTTTTAACATTGAATGTTAGTAGAGACAATGTTTTGATCCTTTATATATTAAGGATATAAGGTTGTGTGAAGTATGCTTCTACACAAATTATCTCTTTACATATGCTAAATATTATTGACATTATCTAAGTTGTTAAAATATTTTTTATGACGGCTTAACAACATGATGTAGATTGTAAGACCATGAATTTTATACATCAGAAAGTACCACCAGAAAGTGTCACCAGAGAGTGTTCTCAGAAAGTGTCAGGAAAAGTCCACTTATTCTTATGCATTTTCAGAATTTGCATCATAATAAGACTCAGACAATTTCAGTCCCTGAAAGAAGCTTCTGTTTCAGTTTTACTATGAGGCGCACCGCGTCTCTATAGAGCTGCGTCGTGGCTCCTACCTGGCGGAAGTTCCTTGTTTTTATTTTAAATGAAGGGCATTTTGGTCAATTCACATGGGGACGGGATAAAGAGTGGGGAGCAGATTCTTATCCTCATTTTATCTCCTTTCTCATCCACAAAACTCTCTCATCCTATTCTAGTGAGAGAAACCCATTTTAGAGAGAGAGAGAGAGCTCAATCGAGGAAGAAGAAGCTCGAATCGGGTGAAAGCGCAAGAATTAAAGTTGTTCCTCTTGCTCTTAGCTACATTTGGATAGTGGTGGTAAGTCTTAACTCCGATTTTATTTACTTTGATTTTGACTTAGGGTTAGGGTTTGAGTTAGTGTTGGGTTATAAACCCCATTTCTCATGAAATTGGGGGTTTTGTTGTATGTATTGTGTAAGTAAACCCGATTATTGTGGGTTTAAGGTTTGATGACGGATTTAGAAGTATTTGTCATGGTTTGGGTGTTAAATCACTAGGTTGTAAGTGTTTTAGTGTTTTGATGTTCTTAGTAACAAGTATTGGTCAAAATGGGTGTTGACTTTGAATTGGTGTCAAACTAAGTTTTGAGTCAAGTTTTGGTGAATCAAGTATGTAAATACTTGGTTTAGGTGTTAATTAATGTTTTGGAAATATAATCACTAGCCGTTATTAATTATGGGCGTTTTTGTGACTTGTGTCAAAATGGGTAAGTTGAATTGGGTTAAGTTGATGATGACACTAGTTTTGATCAAATGGATGTTTAAACACTTTTGTTAATTGTTAAATGGCATTTTTAGAAGTAATCACACATGAGAAGTGATTTTGAGTCAAGGCGATGTTTTACAAGTCAAACGTGGTCAAATGCAATTAAGGTCAATATTGCACGTGTTGTGGTTGTTGTGTAAATGGCAGTTTGAAATGATCGACATCTAAGTAGCATTTAGTGTCGGGACCTAGGTTGGTCTACATTAGTGTAAAGTATAATTTAGGCTAAATTTTACTTTGTAGAGTGGGTTTGAATTATCACCCGAAGTGGTAATTGGTTTGTGTCCATTAGGTGTTAAATGGGCGGGCTTTGGCGAGCAAGGTGTGATTCCTAGACTAAGGAATGTTTGTGTCAGGTTCTCTTTTAGAGAATGGCTATTTATGTGTATATTGTACCTATGTGTGATATAGGTGGTTACTTTCTCGAATTTGAGGATGGAGATCATGTTACACTTGACTTGTGCGAGCATTCCAAGATGAGTGAAATAATTATACGTGTATGTATATGGTGTATTTATTTGTATGCTATGGTATGAACCACGGAGCCGGTAGTGCCATAGCATGTGCGAGTGTGCTATGATGTGAACCACAGAGCCGGTAGCACTATAGCACGCGTTGTTATGGTGTGAACACGGAGCCGATAGCGCCTTAGCGTGAGTATGACTCAAGTTATGATGTGAACCATGGAGCCAGTAGCATCATGACAAATGCGTATGGTGTGAACCACGGAGCCGGTAGCACCATGACGCGAGTATGGTTAACCATATGGTGTGTGCGTAGAATTCGTGAGCAATATTTATATCACATGCTTTTGATTATGCTAGCTCGTGACGTGTTGAGGAATTAGCTTGTACTTTGAGATTGTATGCTAATTAAATTGCTAGCATGTATGCGGTATGTGAGTAAGTGTTTGCAAATAAGTATATGTATATGTATATGTATATGTATATGTATATGTATATGTATATGTATATGTATATGTATATGTATATGTATATGTATATGTATAATTGTTGTATCCACTAAGCGTTTTGCTTACCCTCTCGTTATTTACCTTTTTATAGGTATCTTTGATGCGGAGTTAGCTAGTTGCTAGACTAGGGTTTATAGACGTTGCTTAAGCTTGGAGGATTAGCTTTTGGATATTTGGACACGGATTGGAGATTTAGTAGTCCCCAGGATTATGCTCTTGGTATCAGGTTGGGTTATTGAGTCTTAACCCGGTTTGTAGTGTAAATGGGTCGTAATTACCCACTTGTTGTGTAACGGGTCAAAAGGCGTTGAATTGTACGTTTTGGATTTAGTCACATGTTAAACACGTATTTTGTATAATGGGTCATTCGTGTACCAAGGGCTGCGATAAAACGTTTAATATCTTGATGTGACATTGTGTATTTAAGTAAAACTTGTATTGTTTAAAGTTGAGATTTTAATTTAACTTGAAGTCAGCATCAGGTCAGGTTATAAGCCGCGCTACGACAAGCATAGCTGCGCAGTGTATTTTGACCGCGTCCTAGTGTATTTTGGAAACAAAAGTTTAACTCTTGCTGACTATATGTTTCAGTTGTGGGCCGCGCCGCGCCATGTCTGGTCGCGTCGCGCCTTATACCTGAAACAGTGGTCAGGCCTTTAAAAAAATGCGTCGATCTTGGTTAAATGGTTTTGGGGTCGTTAAAAGTAGTATCATAGCATAGTCTAATGGAATTAGGTGACCTTGGAATAGGTGCCTAGTCTTAGACTTATTGATGGTTGTGCTTTATTTGCGGGACTTGTAGGAATACGGGTCGGATTGAGATTTGTAAGTGCCTTAGAATAGGTGACTAACTAGGACTTGTGTTTATCCAAAGTGTGATTATGTGGGGCCTTGTTTCGTGTATAGATTAGTGTCATAGTAAGCTAGTGCCTAATGTAAGTAGGCAGCCTTGGAGGTTCTTTTACTTCTAGTCACCTAGGGAGTAGGTTGGCTTGTTATTGCGTTGTACGTATATGCATATATTATTATACTATATGTTTAGTGTATGGTGTTATAGTGATGAGTCCAACGGTGGGGCTCAGGTACTTGGGTGTTTTGGATAGTCCAGTCTAACGACGGGACTTTACATGTTTAGAGGTGATTGTGCGTTGTATTGTGTGGATGGTGCGCTACTCCAGGTAAAGTACTTTGCGTGACCATGTGGAAATGGTAAGGTACGCAATTGTAATAGTGACTGATCACCATTATTACGAAAGTGTATCTTGACACCAAGCATGACATGACGAGTACCGAACGGAGGAAACATGGCATGGTTGGGGTAGATTCTGGACGAAATAGGAATCATGTATTGGTTCCTAGGATATAGTGGTCTCAGGTGATGTGCTTGTTGTCACATCAGGTTCTTTGTGAGTCGGGAAGTGTTACGGTGGTTTCGGTTAGCTAAGGTGAGTGAGCGAACTCACGAGTTTGGTGCGTGCTTAGTCACCCTAAGTAGTGGGTGCACTATTGAGATTATCATTGGTTGTAGTTACCCATCGTAAATAGGATGACCGATTAATGTGTGCGTGTGTGTGCGTCGAGGACTTGAATTCCGTAATGGGATGCAACAAGTCTAATGATGGTGGTATTGGGTTACACTCAGTAGAGTGTGTGGTTAGAGAATCATGTAGGGATTCTAGTTGTGATTCACCTTGGAATTGTCGAGTCAAGGAGTCTTCGGGTCGTTAAATTCATGTGAGTGAGACCCATATGGCGATGATTGTGTTAGTGTGTTGTGGATTATAGGGTAACATTCCTAACGGGATACCCCTTGTTGTTGTGGTTGTGCCGGTATGTGGAAGGGTCTAAGACTTGGTGTTCATCTCTTTAGTGTTAAATGAAGGGCTTCGTAAGGCTATATCGTTTGGCCTTGTG